>NC_051182.1:82946918-83067389 GCF_013339695.2 Rhipicephalus sanguineus | reverse complement strand
GGTGGGAGACGTGATGACCAGACACAGTAAGTACGACATTAATAAAATAAAATAAATTACTTTTTAATTAGCGAAGAGAGACGGTCGATTCAAAGGAGAATTTCTGTCCCTTCCTGCGAAAAGCCATTGCCGCTTTGAGATTTTGAGAAATCGGCCTCCGGTAATTATTGCGGAGCAATGAAATTCAACCAAATTCACTGGCGAAACAAACCAAATCTCCAAGAGTGCAACTAGCAGACGATCAGAATGATGTCACTGTTCATGACGGCATTGCAGACGTGTTAGTTCTTCTGCATTTGTTAACGTACGTACGCCCTAGGTGGTCTAATCGCAAAAGAAACCCGCACAACCACAAAGCGAAGTGAATCGATGGTTGGTACAACGACGCTTGCTCATTCTAGACATCTTGGAAAAGTGTGGCTGTTGTGCTCTTCCTTGTTTCGGTTTCACCGGTGAAATTTGTCGAAATTTGTCATGTTTCATTTCTGGCTAATAATTGCCAGCGGCTGCTTTTGTGAAATCTGAAAGTGGCAACATGCTTTTCGCAGAAAGGGCTGCAATTTTCCCATTTGACTCGACCACCCCTCTATTCTGATTAAAAAGTTACCGCAATTTTCTTCCTGTCATAATTGATGCCTCTATTCAGCTTAAGATGTCTGCTGACACAGAAAAGGTATTATGAAGGCAGCATGAAAATATCTCTTTTTTCCATATTTCTGAGGATTTTCAGGCACATTTCTTGAAGCACCCTTTATATTTGATTCAGGTATATTGTACCTGACAAGCAGACTATTTTGGTAAAATGTGTGTGAGATTAGTTCATTATCATAACGATACTAACTGTTGCGTAAGATTTTGATGTGTGATTGATTACATTTTGCACTTTATCAGCTTTGACGTCATTTATGCCACAAGAACTGGCATTTCTGTATAGCTCATTTAGCCTATTTTATTTTGAAATTTTCAGTGCTGGCTATTTTGGCAAATATGAAAATAACTATTCAGCTGTACCGATTATAAACTGCTGCTTTGGCAATAGATACATGTGATTGTGGCTACTTTTGTAATTTGGTGCTCAGCTTTATCACTTTTGTATCATTTCTGCCACAAGTACTGGTATTTTAAATATATGTTGGTCATCTTAGTTTCTGTTCACTGACCATCCATCTGCTTAATTATTCCTTTCTTGCAGTTTGAAGTGATTATTATATGTGCAATAAATATTAATATTGAGATACTTAAATGACGCTTTAAACTCCAGGAGTCGTTTGGAATATTTTGCGATCTGCTCTGAAAACACCATTTTTTCTGCTCCAGAATCTGCTCCGAAAATCAAAATGTCGCTTCTATCACTGACAGAAGGTTGTTAAAAAGACTAATATGACACACTGTGCCTGTGACACTTAGTGATGTGGGAGGTGCGCACCAGAGTGTTTCAAAAGAGAAAGAGGGAGATTTGGGGAGAAGCGGGTGAGAGTGACAGCCGTAACTGGGCCTGGTATCATGGGCATGCAAATAGTGGCCACTCGAGCTCTAAGCCTGTCACCACAGCAGGCTCCCACTTGGACATGAGCATCTGATTCCGACATCCATCTGATCAGCATCTTCTGAAACATGGGGATCACGGGCAGTCATCCGTCCACCGGTCAAGCTACGGCCGTTGTACATTGTCATGGCACCCAGTCACTGCTAGCTGCTCCACTGGCTTCCACTGTTCCACTCCATGCAGGAATTTACTCCCACCTGTACCTCGTGCCCTTATCGCATCGAATGAATAGCTTGGTTACTTCGGTAAATGTTTCATATTCAGTATTTTGGGCACTTGCACGAGCTTTTGGCTCCCTCTGTGGTGCGTTTTACATTCTGGGGTCTGATACAACATAGTTTATTTTTTGTGCAGACGTGCAGTTGTCTTTTTCTATTCAATGACTAATATTACCTTATTTACTTCCATGATGTCATAGGGCGGCGCCACCACATGTTGATGATTTTTTACATCACATGTGTAGATGCCGACGGTCACCTTTAACACGAAAGTGTTTTATGTTGGGGTCCACCACGGCTCCATTGACGTATTTCCGTCACGGATATGATGTTGTAAAATATAGAGACTAACAGTTGGCAAAGAAAAAAAAAACCAGAACAAAAATTTCCGTCACTGAGAGTCGAACTTAGGACCCCTCGCTCCGCAGCGCAGGGCGCGAAACGATTCAGCCACAAACGGCACATTCCTTGCCACACTAACGGCGAGCTATTTATATACACCATTTGCCAGTGGCGGTACTCAGATATCGGTGGTACATCAGCGTGTTTTCGTTATCACTAGGGAGATGGTGCGAAGGGCTCGAAGAGCGCGCTTTAAAGGTCGTCGCCCCATGTGTATGAGCGCACGCCTCTACAGGGCGTGGTCGCTCGTGGGCGGAACGAAGGTCACTTCGCTCGCTGCAGCGGCCGCTTTTGGGAAAGGAGTGCGCTGCTCACACAGAAATAAGTTACAACTGTGACAGTTCGCGCTCGTCCTGTGTATGTTCGTACAGCGCACCCTTTCTGCTTGCGCAGTGCGTCGCAAGTTTCGAGCTGCTTGCCGTTCTTCGCGTGACATTACAATTTGTTGCTGTAGCATTCACTCCTTCGCCCTTGGGGCGAAAGAATGCACAACAAACGCTCAACTACGTCTGTGAAGACACGTTTCACTTCCGTGTTATACCGATTCCTATGACAGTGGGACCAGCCATGTTTTTTTTTTGCCTTTGTTTAGGCATCTAAGGCTTTAGCCTGAATAGCTTCTGTTGTGAACATCTCATAGTTGCAATGGCACTGGCGCTGATTCTGGCAGTAAGCTGTTGTAAGTGCCACATACATGGTTTGGGTTCTGCATGCAATTGCACTGTGCAGGCCTTTTTTCAGAGCAGTTTTATGATAAAATATGGTGCACAAGAATCGTGTCATTATGGTCGATATTCCCTCGGAGCTCCCACTTTCACTCTGAAATTTTGCTAAGGCAGACTAAAGAATATTCTCCGGAGGCGATTATGTGTCTAGTGCATTTAGTGTGGCCTAGTATTGCCATAATATATGGTGAAGCCATTGAGGTCACCCTAGGCGTTGCTTGCCTGCTGAGCAGTCAACCTCGGTGAAAGCCAATTATACGCAGAGACAGAGTTCTTGAACATGTACAGTAAATGAGGAATTCTTTTTAGCTACTGCTGACATGGTACAGAATGAGATGGAGTGAAGGTGTTGTCAGTAAAATATTAGCTTGCACTCGCTCAAGTTAGCTAATATTGTCTTTGATGTAATTTGGCACTCTGATGTTTGGAAAAATACTCCCGTTTTTTTGGTAAAGCGAATGAAAAGTAAGCTCTCCTGTTCAGTTTGTTACCAAGGCTGTCTAAGTCGAGACCCTTACAATTCAGAAAGCAGCAAATGCCAGGCAACCATATTACTCAGTCCATGATTAGTTACAGTCGTACGGATCTAGCAGGCAATAAAGCGAAAGAAAGCATAAAAATATCTCGGCTGATCCTTTAATTGAATTCTGCATTTTTGCTCCCTTCATGCAGCACAGCGTCATCCAGCAAAAACGACCACCCGCAACTCGACGAAAAGGCAAATCCGTACCTGAGCATGTCGTCAGAGCAACTTCTGGAGATGGACCGCGAAGTTGAGGACGAATGCAGCGGCGACGATGATGACGACGTAGAACAGAGCAAAGAGAACGCGGAAAAGACGCAAGACGAAGAATCGAGCCAGGACTCTTGCATGCTGGGTGGTACTACGAAGAATAACTCAGAGACCGAGTCGTCAGCGGAGTCGCTCTCGGGGGGCGAGTGTCCGCGCGGATGGAGCAAGCGACGGCGCCGGAAAAGAGGGCGCGAATGTCTGACTGAAGATGAAGAAGCATCGCAACCACCAAAGTTTCCGAGGAGTGAACTGCCGGAGGACAGTGATCGGTCAAACACAGAAAGGTCCACAGACGAGTGGTCAAACGGTTCAGTCGGGTCGGTCGATGAGGAGATGGCCGCAGCCGTGGAAAGGGAATTTCTGGGTCTTTGAGACCTTTGTGACAACGCAAATGCATGTATCTTTGGCGCCTGCTTGTGATGTGATTATGCCGTAGCTAGTAAAGTCTGAAAAAAAAAAAAAGATTTTAAGAAAAAATGGTGCTGTGCAGAAGTATATCTTCTTTATTTAAAGGCTGTGAATCTTTGTTTGTTCTGATACATGTTTTAAGTGACTTTTGGAGCTGTGAGAAGTTCACGTGCTTTTTGTTTGTAAAATGATGACACTTTGCATGTACATATTCAAATTTGCAACTCTTATTTTTTTTATTTGATGCTGAAGTATCGATCAAGGCAGATTCTGACGGCAAAATTCACTGGCTTGTCGCAGTAAGGTGAGACATCAAATCGAATCCAGTTACTATATCAAACTCAGACAGAATCGCAGAACAGTTCAATATACTACTTTTGCTACTATGCTATACCATACAGGGTGTTTCAAGAATTGTCTGAAAATTCTCAAAATTAAGTGAAATGAAATCTTCGCTCGCTGCCTTCATAAGTTCTTTTTCCCTATTGGCAGACATCTTAAGATGACATACTCATGACAGCATTAATTACAGAAATTAAAATTAACTATTTTTTTAGAGGACATAAGTTTTCGGGTCAAATGTTAGAACTGAAGTGCTTTCTGCCAAAAACCCATGCCCCTTTTAGATTTCCAAAAACGGCCTCTGGTAATTAATATGTAGTGCTGAAATTCAAGCAGCTTCAATGGTGAAACCCAAATCGAAGTGCCAATGAGTGAAAGAAGCAGATGATGACATCACTCTTTTGTAAAACGACTATAGTGTCGTTAGCACTGCATTCGTTAACATACATACGCTATTCGTGTTATAATCACAAGCGCAGGACACACACACATGAAGCGAAGTAGCCCCATGGTTGATCTACCGACGCTCGCTCATTTTGGATGCCTCTGAAGAGTGCGGCAGTTGCACTTTTGCGTTTCGGTTTCACTGCCGAAATTGCTTGGATTTGATCACTCTGCAAAAATTACCAGCAGTTTCATTTTGGTAGTCAGAAAGCGGCAATGGGCTTTTTGCAGGAAATGCTCCAATTCTCCCACGTGACCTGACTGCCTGTCTCATTTAATGAAAAAGATAATCTAGATTCTTTAATTATTGCCGTAATTGATGTCTCTAGTCATCTTAAGTTGTCCGCCGATCCAGAATGAGTAAGTATGAAGGCTGCAAACATTTTCCGTATGTCTGAAGATTTTCACACACATTTCTTGAAACATCCCGCACATATATTCTATGAAATGAAAACGTGCCTGTGTGAAGCTTACTGAAATGTCATCTCGAGCAGTCTCGCGAGATAACGACAGGTAGGAGTTTACCTACCAATTAAAATTTGCAACATCGTGACGTCATGATGACATCACGTAATGATGTCACCACATGACATTGTTGCTTGGTCAAAGGTAGGCCGATCATGGATACAGTGCAAAAACAAGTGATGTGTAGAAAGCTTGCAGTGCCTCAGATCCCGGAGGCAGTGAAAAAGCACATTAGGTGTAGGAAGCTTTCAGAAAGTGGCGGGGGAGAATCACTACATCGACTGAGAAGAAAAAGAAGATGGTTTTCGCCTTCGAGTCGTCTTCGGTAAGTGCACGAGGGACCCTGTGAGTTTTTTCCTCTCTCCGCGTTACACGGCTGTGTTGCAGGTAAGCTAAGGCAAATGGTCCATTGATAGTATTGTGCAAATATCACTTTTTGGTTCAAAGTGAATGGTAATTAATATGAAATAATTTGAAAGCGAATTCAATTGGCTTGTGCGAATAGTAAATTTTAGGTTCGAAGCGAATTGGAAGGGAATAGTTATATTAGCTGAATAACTTCGAATCGAATTTGAATAGTATATGCCACATATTTTAAAGAAAAATGAGCATATTTGTCAGGACCCAAGCAAGCTGCACAATGTTATTTTAAAATTGTAACAAGGCACGTGCAAATGTCATTCTTTTCGGTTCAAAGGAAGTGGAAGCAACTGTGAATAGTAGCGGGATTGGGCTTTCAGTAGAATGCAAGTGGTAACCTGTAAAATATAATACGTTTTAAAATTTACTATGCTTGGAGCATATAAGCCGGTATAACAAGCTTTTAAACTTTAAAAAATGATGAATCGATGTGAGGGTAATATGTTCTCTTAACCTTGAAGTAGGGCTTCGCGGCAGTGCGCATTTTCCCTGGAGAGGTGTATTCACGGTATAGCACCCCTCCACTGCAGTGAAACCACTTTTACAAGGGGGTTACAAGCAGACTAATATACGCCTATCCGTTCATTTCGAATACTTCCAAATTTTCAATAATTTAAACTCAAATCGAAGCGAATTCGAATACTGTATTATTCGCTCGAATATTCGAAGTGCTCGAATATTCGTGCAAGCCTAGAATTCAAGCAGTAGCAGGATTTGAATAGTAGTAACGTGCAAGTTACAGGGAGTAAGATACGCGAAGTTTTAAGAATTGCCCAGCTTTGCCCATATAAGCCTGCATAGTATGCTTATAAACTAAAGAGATAATAATCGCGGGGCAGGTGGTATGCCCACTTTTCCTCTAAGTGAGGCAGTGTGAATTTGCCATGAATAGGGGAAACCCGCACCGTGGAGGGGCGCTGCGGTGCCGGGAAGAAAAACCAGCTCTCATTAACTACCGAAAGGGCAATAATGAAATAAAGAGGGATGCATTTTACGACAATTCAAGGGGAATCGTTTTACTGTTTGAAGCGAGGTCGGGTTGCTTTAGAACGCGTAGTTACAAAGCGAGATTCAGTAAAGAACAACAATGCACATGCTGTGGTGAAGCTAACGAAACGCCGGAGCATGTTCTGATTGAATGTCGAGATATATATCCACCAAGGTGTACGTTACTAAACGAGCCTACATGAAGCCTTGGGTTCTAGGGACAATGGAAAGCTGAACACGCCCACGACAGAAATAAGCAAGAGGGTGTGTCCAGATAAGATCGAACACGAGGTCCCAGTCACCATTCCCGATTTTGACGAAATTTACCTTAGGTGTAGGCATTACACCCAGAACAATGGTTTCGAAGTTAGTTTCGCGAAAAAAAAAAATGTTCGCCTGAAAAAATTAATATACAACTTTTGGCCGCAAGGAACACATTACCGCCAATTTTGCGATTTCTTAATTTTGAGCGCATCTACGGAAAAAACAGTGCACTTCTTGGTCACAATATTTATTACTCTTAAAGAATAAGAGAAATACAATCTTATGAGTCTATTATTTTCTTTGCTTGTTGAAGCCCTTTTGAAGGAAAAAATCACAAACTTGGTAAATCGCACAAAATAGCTGTATGTCAGGAATTTATTGCTGTAAGCAAGTTAAAGTGAGAATAATGAAAATCGGTACATATTAACTTTGATACTTTCGCTCTCTTTTAAAATAATTTGCCTGGTTTTATCGCGCTCCGTTTCACTCGATAATTGGGCTGAAACGTAAGTGATTTGCAAAAACGCCGAGCTTTGAAAATGATTTTCTCAAAAAGGCCATTCTAAATTTTTTCTAAAATTCCTCTGAATGAAGTCAAGGACCTCATATACCATTCTACATAAGAAAACGTTGCATTATTTTGGTTGCTAACAAGTTAAAGTGCGTCAAATGTGACCGAGCCAGCTTAGCGGCCGCGTCGTTCGTTATGAGCTGAAACTCGGATATAAGTTGTTAAAAATACTTGTACGTGACATAATCACAAATCAGCAGCTCCACACCAACAAATGCGCTTCGTTGCATATTATGTCATTTGTTGGCACTTAGCAGCCTTTAACTTTCACGGTGATGCATTCCTTCTCTCGTTTGTCCTCTGAGCGTAGTTTGGCGCGCAAGCGGAGCTCATCCGCAGTCGAAGCGGCACTCATGTAATGTGAGTGCCCACAGCATCGAGCGACCGCTGCTGCGGGTTTGTCAAGCGACTGATCGCAAGACAAAGCTTGCTGAACCATGACAGCTGGCGGCGCATTTGTTGGTGTGAAGCTGCTGATTTGCGAGAGAGAAAAACTTTATTTGCAAGTGTGTTTGGACCCCCCGGGTCCCTGGATTATGTCACGTACAAGTATTTTTAAGAACTTATATCCGAGTTTCAGCACATAACGAACGACGCGGCCACTAGGCTGGCATGGTCACATTTGACGCTAAGGGCGTCCTCAGAACTTATTGCAGGGAGGTGCAGGGGGGGGGGGGAGAGGGAGAGATCCAGCACTGACAGCTTTCAATTCCGCGACATGACCTGCACGATTAATAAGTAGTGTGCAACGTGCGAAATTAGTTGGAAATAGAGAAGGCCGGGACTTGAGCGTGCTAATCAAGCTGTGTAGCTCATTGCTACCGCATAGAAAAATATCCGAAATTCCAGAGAGGGGCAGATGCCCCCCCTTGCACTCCCCTCCGGACGCCCATATTTGACGCCCTATAACTTGTAAGCAACGAAAATAATGGAACCTTTTTTTGTGCAGAATGGTAGATGACGTCCTTGAGTTCAATCAGAGAGATTTAAAAAAAATTGAAAATGGCCTTTTTGAGAAAACTATTTTCAAAGTTCGGAATTTTTGGTACATCACTTACGTTTCAGCCGAATTATCGAGTGAAACGGAGTGCGATAAAACCACGCAAATTATTTTAAAAGGGAACGAATGTATCAAAGTTAAAATGTACCGATTTTTATTATTTTCACTTTAACTTGCTTACAACAATAAATTCCTGAAATACAGGTATTTTGTGCGAATTGCCAAGTTTGTTTTTCTTCAAAAGTGCTTCGACAAGCAAGAAAAATCATAGACTCATAAGATTGTATTTCACTTGTTCTTTGAGGGAAATAAATATTGTGACCATGAAGTGCACCGTTTTTTCCTTAGGTGCGCTCAAAATTCAGAAATTGCGAAATTGGCGGAAATTTTTTTTTCGCGGCCAAAATTTGTATATTTTTCTCAGGCAAACAATTTTTTTTTCGCAAAACTAACTTCGAAACCATTGTCCTGGGTATAATGCCTAGGCCTACAGTAAATTTTATCAAAATCGGGAATGGTGACCGGAGCCTCGTGTTCGATCTTTCTGGACACACCCAAGGGACGGTTAGAGCATTGGCGGCAGAAAACTGGAGAGAAAGGACAAAAATAAATAGTGGGGAAAATAAGGACGTTCTGTCGTAAGGGGCAGAGAACTGGGCTGTGAATTCTTTTTTTTTTTCCTTTAGCAAGATCGATTTAATCGAAGTAGACAAGGCATTAGGCCAACATAAAAAGAAAATACGGCAGATCCCACGTACCGTGGGCGTCGATGTTATGCGAAGCATGCGGCAGGAAGGTGATTGTGGTGTAATTTTTTTTTTGACTGAGCGAAACGTGACGCTAAAAATTTGTATAAATTTTATACGCACACATATATATTGAAGAGCCGCATATGTGTAATATAACCAGTTGTTTGCAGTTGGGTAACGCTGCCAACGGCAACGTGGGTATTACCAACACCAGAAGCGGTAAGCTGTTTATACTTGTCCCTTATGATTGAGAACGCACGCACGTTTCACGAACGCGTGTGCATGTGTGCAAGAAGTTCTTAACAGTTCTTGAACAAGGTCATCATCACCGTGGGCAGTGAGCACCAGCAGCTGGTCAGGACTTGTTATTGGATCCGGTCGTGATCGCGGTGAGGAGGGATCCATGTGAAGTACGAGGTATAGTACAGCTGTTGGAAATCGTGGATGCCTAGGTGATTTCGTCGACAAATTTTGTGTCGATAGCGCCGGCGACATGTGGGAACCTGAAGTCACCCTACGCGTTGGTCAGTTATAGGCCGTCGAGGCTGGTAGGCCTGAATAGTACTACATAGAGCAACATCAGTGGATGGCACTTGGCGTATTCGTGATGACCTGGGCGTATGTGGCCTACGTAGCCTAGTCTACAAAGCGGTTGTCAGTCAATCTGGCATCATCCTCGGTCAGCATGAGGCCATCGCCCAGCCTCGAAAGAAATGAAGAAGACACTGCGTCGTTCTGGCGGACTAAGTGCATTTTACGGTGCGATGAAGTGAATATCATACGTAAATTTTGTAGATGTATTCCTCCGGGGTCGAGCAATGCTTCAATATAGCTTGTTGAATCATAGGAATACAAATGTAATGTTTAATACACTGCTATAAAAGCGGTGCCAACAATAGAACCACAGATGTTAATCTCATATGACACCTGTATCGTAGGAGTACCCATCGAAGGAATATTATGTAGTCTTTATTGCTTTCTTGCAAAATTAGATAGCCAGCACCATAACCACCACTGACGTTGCAACGACATTACGCCTGCATAGGCTGTTTTTACAAACCAGATTATATACCTGGCGTGGCTCTAAGGTAAAATACCTGATTGCCACGCAGAATGCTTGGGTTCGATTCCTGTTGGGATCCTAATTTTCATTCTTTCCATTCGTCGGGTCAACGCTGCCGATATTGGCTTTTTTTCTTAACGCTCTCGCATTTAATTTGCCAACGTCTGTTCTCGCCGTTCCTAGGTAGATATAAACTGTCAATCACCTGTGGCGCATACCCGTACACCACTGCCCGTGGTAAACGGGTATGTGCCACACCTGTCTGGAGGAAAGAGTTTGATGACGTACGGGACAGGATTTTCGCGTTATTCATGTCATGACCCGACAATCATATTCGTCAAATCGTCTTACCCTCCCATGCCAAGTTTGGTCTAACACGAGTTAAGGAGGCGACCATGAGAGCACTCAGACGTAGGCGGCTAGATAGATGGATAGATAGATACGTAGATAGAAACGCTCAAAGTGCCAAAGGTTCGCTAAGAAATGCTTTGCATTTAAAACGACTGTGGTGGTACACGTGTCACCGCCCCGTTCCATCCATCCATCCTGCCGCTGAGTGTGGTGTGGAGAAAAAAAAAAATCACAGCATATCCACGGAGTGAATGATGATGAGTGGGCGAAGCTGCGGAGGTTCATCGGTAAACCGTGAATCTTCCGTGAATTCTGCCCAGTACATCATCACCGACGTGAGATCGGGCGCGTTTATACTAAAGGTTCGATGGGTTATGACGACTTGCAGCTCACTTTAATTTTACATGTACGCTGTGAATTTTCATTGTTTAGAAAACCATTGCTTTAGAAAACATCTGGCGTCTTTCGTTAAACAGCTGGCGTATTTTCGTTTTGCTTTAGAAACATCTGGCGTTCTTTCGTTTTTCTTTTACAAAACATCTGGCGTCTTTCGTTGGTTGATTTCATCAATCAACGGCG
The DNA here is from genome assembly GCF_013339695.2 of Rhipicephalus sanguineus. Lineage (NCBI taxonomy): Eukaryota > Metazoa > Arthropoda > Arachnida > Ixodida > Ixodidae > Rhipicephalus > Rhipicephalus sanguineus. The sequence goes on along the minus strand of NC_051182.1, from coordinate 83,056,062 downwards.
TTTTGAACAAAATTTTTATTGTTTAATCACGCACAGGAGAAATCTCACCAGGCACTACCTTGGAGGTAAAGAATGGATGCTAATGGGAATGAGAGACAGAAGAAGTCGGCTTTTAGCTAACGCTGCGAATTTTTTATTGTTCAACAACGCACAGGAAAAATCTCCCACCGGCACAACCTTGGAGGTCAAAGCGTAAGACTGGTTTACGCACTACGACTACGACTACGAGGGATGAACGGGTGCCGCCTTAAGGAGCTTCGCCCCTAAAACGCCAGGCCTGCGCTGAAACCGCAGCACAGTCACAGCGAAAGCTGGAAGACCGGCGTTTCTAGAGCCCGTTGTAAGCTCTCTTGGTGCTACAATACAAGTAGACTAGAAAGGTACCCACTACGCCATAAATCACAATTTTTGTGAAGTTGGGAAGCACCTACTAAGCCATTATTCGTCATTCTGCGGAGAAGCGAGGCACCAACTACACGTCTGTAAGGCATTAGGTGAACTTTGTTGACGCGACGACTGATGACGATGAAGAATTATGGCTCAGCTCTTTGTAATGGGTTGGAAGCTTTAAACGGCCCACCAGTTATGTAATTTGCATTGGGTGACGCCCGCTCGCTATTTCCCTCTCCCATCATGCTGTATAACATACGTTGACGTGGGAAAGAGACGGGAGGGGAAGAACTTTACTGAGACCCCGAGGAAATGGATCATGCGCTCATGGGCTTCCTTGGCAACCAATCCAAGTGCAAGGAACCCACTACGCTATAAAGCATTGTAATTTTACTGAGACCCCGAGGAAATGGATCTGCGCTTATAGCTTTCTTGGTAACCAATACAAGTGCACTTGCGAGGAACACACTACGCTCTAAATCATTCTAATTTTTGAGAAGTAGGGCAGCAGGCATGCCTGCTGCCCTACGAAAAATGGCACAGTGCACTGTGCCATTTTTCGTCATTTTACGGAGATCCGTGGTACCTGCTAAACGCATGTAAGGCATTATGCGCACTTTGTTGGTGCTGTGTCTGATGACAACGATGAATTATGGCAAAGATCTTTGTAATGGCTTGGAAGGATTTCACAACCTACTCGTTGCGCAATTCGCATTGTGTGACGCCTGGTTACAGAATTCGCGTTGTGCGACGCTTGGTGCTTATTTTACTCTTCTACCACGCTATATTGCATATGATAATGTGGTTCCTTCCCGACATGAAGCCTGTATAGGACCTTTTTGCAAAGCAGTTCAAGTACCGGCATGGCTCAGAGGTTGAATACTGGGCTCCCACGCAGAGGGCCTAGGTTCGAACCTCGTTCCATCCTGGAATTTTTTTCTTATTTCGTTTTTTTTCTTATTTCGATCGATACTGGTTACGGACACCGGCGGCGGCGGCGGCGGCGGACAACTACGCCACCAAAGACGGCCGTTGAAATGATCTCATAACAGCTTTCGCTGTAAAACTCGTTATGCGACTGTACACCTTTCCGCTCTCCCCTTGACGCCGCCTTGATAATAACAATAATATCGGCTTTTACGTGCCAAAACCACGATATGATTATGAGGCACGCCGTAGTGGGGGGGCTTCGGAAATTCTGACCATCGGTGTTCTTCAACGTGCACTGACATTGCACTGTGCACGGGCCTCCTAGCGTTTCGCCTCCATCTAAATGCGACCGCAGCGGTGGGTATCGAACCCGCGACTTTCGGGTCAGTAGCCGAGCACCGTAACCGTTACACCACCGCGGCGGACTTCACGCCGGCTTGAGTCCCCGTAGCTTTGCACGCACGCTGCACGCGCTCTGCACCGCGTCGTCTTCTACGGTGTCCGCCATTTTCACGCCTCCTCCGATCTGCGGACGCGTTGCCGGCACGTGTGTAAGCAGTTTGCAGGCAATACGGGGGATTTGTGGAAACTGTAGTACTGCGGAAAGGCATATTAATGCGTGATCATGTTTAAACAAACAATATTTTTATGAGTTAAGTCTAACAGCACTATGAAGTTCGCCACTTCACGCTGTCATCTTATGGTGCTGTCAGAAACCGCTTTTAAACGCGCTGCGACCGCTTGTTGGCATGATAGTTTATTTTTGTAAACTGGGTCGTTTGACACTGGCTGATCTTGCTCTGCAGATGCAAAAGAGTGCGTTTGCTCAGGCCTTAGTGCAGAGCAATAAATAATGGAAGGTCGAAGGACCATATCACTTGGCATTGCTGCTCTTCGGGAAGATTTGCGCGGCGAAGCTGTGCTGCCTCGAAACACTCATTATGCAGCAATGATAACAAAATTCCTTGAGGACATGTCGACAGTAAAGATAATCAGTTCATAAGTGACAAATCAATACGCAATTGTTGCCTCGAGGTTTTGATCAAGATGCACGCTTTTATTATCTACCGTTACTTCTTACACGTCTTTGGCAGGCCTGCTGGGGCATGAGAACATAAACTAGGAAAATTATCATTAAATACGTTAATACAAAGCAAATGTCGATATCACTGTGTGGCTGAACCCTTTCCTCTAGAAACGTGTGGCACATACCCGTTTACCACGGGCCACGGTGTACGGGTATGCGCCACAGGTGATGACTGTTTATATCTGCCCAGGAACGCCGAGAACAGACATTGGTAACTTAAATGCGAGAACGTCAAGCAAAAAAAAACCGACATCAGCAGCGTTGACCCGACGAATGGAAAGAATGAAAATTAGGATCTCAGCAGGAATCGAACCCAAGCACTCCGCGTGGCAATCAGTTATTCTACCACAGAGCCACGCCAGGTCTATAAACTGGTTTAGAAAAACTGCCTGTGAAGGCGTAATGTCAGTGCAACGTCAGTGGTGGTTGTAGTGGTGGCTATATAATTTTACTACATAGCAATAAACACTACATATGTACTCCTACGACGCAGGGGTCATATCACATTAACATCTGTGGTTCCAGTGCTGGCTCCGCTTTTATAGCAGTCTAATGAACATTGCATTTGTATTCCTATCATTCAGCGCTATATTAAAGCATTACTCGACCCCGGAGGAATATAATAACGAAAGTTACGTATGATATTCACAACATCGCATCGTAAAGTGGACTTAGTCCGCTAGAACGACGCAATATGGCCTCATGCTGGCCGAAAATGATGACAGATTGACTGACAGCCGCTTTGTAGACTAGGCTACGTAGGTCACATACGCCCAGGTAATAACGAATACGACAAGCGCCATCCACTGATGATGGTCTACGTAGCACTATTCAGGCCTACCAGCCTCGACGGCCTATAAGTGACCAGCGCGAAGGGTGACTTCAGGTTCCGACATGTCGCCGGCTCTATCGACAGACAATTTGTCGACGAAATGACCGAGGTATCCACGATTACCAACAGCTGTACTATACTTCATACTTCACTACACATGGGCCCCTCGTCACCGCGATCAGGACCGTATCCGATAACAAGTCATGACCAGCTGCTGGTGCTCCTTGATCACGGTGATGATCACCTTGTTCAAGAACTGTCAAGAACCTCTTCCACAGATGCACACGGGTTTGTGAAACGTGCGTGTGCGTTCTCTATCATGAGGGCAAGTATAAGCACTACATATCAGCTTACCGCTTCTGGTGTTGGTAATACCCACGTTGCCGTTGGCAGCGTTACACAACCGTAAACAACTGGTTATGACGCATACAACGCATATAGTGCATTTGCGGCTCTACAACATATACGTGTGCCTATAAAATTTATACAAATCATTAGGGTCATTTTGTAATGTTTGGCTCCGTAAAAAAATTACGCCACAGTGATCTTCCCGCCACATGCTTCGCGTAACATCGGCCCCCAATGTGCGTGGGATCTGCCGAATTTTTCTTTCTTTTTTTTTGTTTCTTCGGTACAACTGGTATCGTGGCGATGCAGAGCCAGAACAATTTTTCGGGCGCAGACATCACAACTCTTACGCCAACTTTACCACCATTTTTTAAAGATTGTGCGCGATGCTATGCATGTAAAGAATAACTTCTATGTTTCTAGGTTGGGTGGTTTTCTAATGATTCCCCTTATTTTCTTTTTCACGCCGAGCAGCCGTGGCTTTCTGCTGTGTCAGCCGAAGCGCATCAGCATCAGACACGATATCCTGTGGGTAACCGGCCACCGTTAGGCGACGCATCTGCGCGATGAAACTTTGACGCGTGCCGTTACTGCATGTTTTTCTGAGCGCATTATCTAAAGAGGAGCTGATTATGGCTGCCTTCACATATTTGGTGTGAGCGGACCTAAGGGGCAGTAATTGTTCCTGGCTACGTGGATCGTACAGCCAACATAAGTCAGTTTTTGAAAACATGATGGAGAGGTCTAAAAGCTTTAGACGGCGTTGATGGGGCAACTCGTACGTGACCACTAGGGGTCTTAGACATTCTTCGAATATTGCCCACGTCTGAGCCGCATCACAGGAAAAACATCATCAGCGCTGTTTAGCACAACCAAAAAATCGTCCACATCCGAAACACTTTTAACACTCTTGTGTCTTAACATTTAACGGATCAATACACGCGTGAGGTTCTGGAGGCACCTCAAATGTAACGTGAAGGTAGCAGTTGCGTAAGCATGACCTCAATATCGTTGACAAAGAAGGAAATGGCCTTCTTGGAGGGGGCGCTACATCTAGGGGAGTACTTAGTTGATGCACGCTAGTACACTGCGCACCTGTGTAATCCCTTCTTCACTTCTGTCACACATGTATGTATATATGTCTCACCTTGATAATAAGTTCAGTTGCAAGTTTCCGCCTGTCTGTGCCTGTTTCATTCGTCTAAGAAAATATTTTGGAGCAAGAAGTAGTAGAACATGGAGTATCGATCCTAGTAACACGCTTTGTTGCTATAACGTTGCGACAATGTTACCTTCCTACATAGCCTGAACGGGGCAATGCCCGCTTTTTGTCGCATTCTGGTAACATTCAAAGGCAACATTGTCACAACTGATGAAACATTTTTGCAACGCTGCTTGAATGTTTGTACAACATTTAGGCAGCTTTTAAGTAACCTGATTGCACCGTGCATCAGTGTTGATGCAACGTTTTTGTAACGTTGCTTGGACGTTCCTGCAACATTGTAGTAACCTTCGAGTAACTGATGCGCAACATATAGCAACATTGATGCAACATTCTTGCAATGCTGCTTCAATGTTTCAGCAACATTAGGGCAACCTTTGAGTAACTTAAAGGGACACTAAAGGCGAATAACAATTTATGTCAGAGTGAAAGCTCAATGTATGACAACGTCTAAAACGGCAGTATTATCAACAGCAGTGCCCTACTTACCGAGAAATTATGCTAAATGTATCACACGACGAGCGCCACGAGCGGCACATTTTGGAAATGATCCGGAAGAAGTGAGAAAGTTTGGCTACAGTTAATCACTCGCAATCAAACTAGCTGCAATAAAAAACGAACCTTCCGTGCATCAAGATACGTAATAAAATGCAGCTTGTTCGTTTCTGTTTGATTCATGGAAAAAAAAGCCGCACCTCCCCGAAGGGGATCGTGGGGAAATGCGAATGCATTTGGGTGCACCCGATGAGTGTGCGATTAATTAATGAAAAGAGGCGAGAGTGTGCACGTAAGCATTATTTATTCATACGTCAGCACCTGTTCGTGTTATCGTTGTACCTGACGGCCACAATCACCGCCTTGTGGTTGCTGAAGTGCACGGTCAAAGGGTCTTTGAGGAGCATACGCGCGGCACAGTTTCGCGTAAAGACCAGATCAATGCAACTCCCGTGAATGGTAGTGGGGCACGTGTTGTCAGAGGCGGCAGAGAGACAATGCATAGAGTGCTTGGTCTGCATGTACTCCACCAGCCACTCGCCACTCTTCTTGCGCACGTCAACGTTGAAGTCGCCGAGCAAGACAATGGGATCAGAGGGTTTGGAGCGCACACGCACACTTTCCATAGCCGCGTCCATCTTCGCGGCAATGGCGTGTCGAGCGAGGTTGGGCGCGAGGTACACGGTCACCACAGACTCCGTCTCCGGTGTAGGCAAGGGTGTACAAGTCCTTGTACGGAGACGCGTCTCGAACGGGAGACGTGGCAACGGCGTGCGATATCAGTTTCCGTACTCGCATCGCGGAGCTCGCTCCGCGATGCGAGCACCCTCACCTGGTACACTCCTCCTCCCCCTTACCCTCCGCCGCTCACCACCTGCTCCGGTTGCTAGGCGCGGCGCAGCTGTTGCTAGGGGCGAGGAGGAGCGCGCGCGGAGAGATCTGTGCGCACGCCGGCCAGGGAAGCACGACAACCCCCGACTAAGAAATGCATTCGCATTTAAAACAACCTCTTTGGCGTTGGCATGGGGAACGGCGCGTGTGGTTCAAAGGTCCTGTTTTCGCCGAACTGCGCTTTGCCCGGCGCCCTGCTTCGGTCACGCAGTCGCGTCTCAGTGGTAGTTTCGGTGTCCCGTACTGCCGCGTGTGTTTTGCGCGCTCGTGAAAGTCGCTCTGAAAGTTCGACAAAATGCCGCATGCATGTGATGTTGCCGGATGTCCGAATGGCGCACGCCGCCAGTGCACGCCGCCGCGCAGTAAAGGCGGGCAACGTTGGGCACGGCAGCAGTGACGTGAGAAACACCGCTTTCAGGCGGGTGATTTGAAGTGCGCTAACGCGATGCGGACCACTAAAACGTGATTTTATTTCAAAATAAGTACTTCCTTGGCACAAAAGTAGCACTACGAGGTTTCTGGAACGTTATTTCAACAATCAACGTCGACTTAATATTTGCCTTTAGTGTCCCTTTAAGTGCTACATGCAGCATCATTTTCGCCATGCTTCTTTGATATTCCTGCAACATTTAGGCAACCTTTGAGTAACTTAGCTGCAACATACAGCAATATTATGATAATGTCGTTGGGATGCTACTTCAAAGTTTCTACAGCCTATGAGAAACCTTCGATTAACTTGCAACGTTTTTTATTCCTGTAATTCACGATGTCAATGTATATTGCCTCTCGCTTTGTTAATTGTTGTTTTCAATGCGCATAATGCAAGTGCACATGCCTGTGTTTAATTTTGTCTTTTAGTGTAAATGCCTGTGTTCGCTGTATGTCTATTTTGTAGCGTATTTCATGACAATTTCTTCTTTTTTTTTCTTTTTTCGCTTGAATTTCAGCATTTATGTGTATGCTATTTCATTGTATGTGTTTTCCACTCCTTTAAAAACCCCAGCTTGGAGTTGACAGTATTAATAAACAAACAAACAAAAACGTTCAGCCATATTCACATCAAGGCATTGCTGTGGCTTTCAGGGCTCCCTTTTCATACATTCTGTCCAGGGCGTAGTCAGAAATTTTTTTCGGGGGGGAGGGGTTCAACCATACTTTATGTATGTTCGTGCGTGCGCTTGTATGTGTGCGTGTATATATACGCAAGCAACACTGAAAAATTTCGGGGGGTTTGAACCCCCCAACCCCCCCCCCCCCTCCTGGCTACGCCCTTGATTCTGTCCCTCTGTCATAGGCATCTCGATTCCGTCATGTCTATAGCAATAGCAAATGACAGAGCGGAGCCGGTAATGGTAGAGAGCACAGTACATTAAATTATTAAATTTACATGACATTGCTACAGTGAGAGATTTATGGTAATAATTCTTCGCATCACGGGTCATGAAGCCAGCTTCACTTGAACAGATTTCTTACATGCATATCTACTCGTTGCCAGTCACTGGTTACTATAGCAGTAATACTTGCCAAAAGGTGTAAACAAAGCTCTTTATAATAGCCTAACATATATCACTGTTTCAGTTTCACTTTATTGCAATTGAGCTTACAATGATCGTTACAAAAAGATATGCAGACTATGCAAAGGGAAGAATTATTTATCCATGTTTATTATGCAATAAATGTATCTCGGTGCTCGCAATATGTTTTTGTCGGCAATACAGCTTTCAAGAACAGCAGCAGGTTAACCTACAATAGCTGCGACGACAGCCAGCTTCCTGGTGGCATGGAAGTTCCTAGACATGAGTTCATCACTCAGAGTGAATGGATGGAAACAACTTTATTGTTTGAAAACAACTTTATTGCTCAGAGTGAACAACATAAAAAGTAATGCAAAGATTTATTGCACATAAGAGAAAAGACAATAGTTTTCATATAAGCAGAGTTCCGGAATCAAATCAGCGCTATAATGCTTGCTACAGAAACCATGCTTGCATATTGCTCAAATAAATGTACAAGTCCCGAACAGCAATATAGCAGAAACATTTCCATTCACCAATGGGGATCACAATCTTTGATGAGGGACATATTGCGGCTTGCTGTGCGAGATTTGCAATGAAAAGGACCACCAGTGCTGATGATCTAGAGACCCTGATTTCTTGCTATGAACAAGACCACAATGCACAACTGAAAAGGTAAACAAAAAATAAAAAAAAATAAAAATAATGTCTCCAATGCTTGCTGGTCTTGCAGTAAAACTTGCAATATCAAGAAATAGGAAATACTGTTTGCAGTAACCTTACACAATAGTTATGAACAAACTTGGTATTTTGAAGACATCCTAGCTGTTTTGACTAGACAAAATGTGACACAGAAATAGGTGAGCAATAACCTTGCAAGGCTAATACCGATAGGTGTGTGACGATTCATCAAGCGTTCTTAACATTAACAAACCCGCAAAGCCAGGCTTGATTAGACACTATAATCTTACAAAACAGCATGGACAAACTTTAGTGCAACCTTTTGAAATATCTTAGACAAAATATGGCACAGGATAACATAAGCAATAATCCTGCAGGACTGGTGGCTATAATTTCCGGCCACTCGTCAATTAAGTGTCTTAACATAAAGAATTCTGTAAAGGCACGCTTGATCAGATAATGTAGTACTACAACATGACATGAATAAACATAAGTGCAACTTGCCATTTTGAAGCTATCTTAACTATACAAAAATATACACAATAGAAAGAAAACATTTGATTAAAAATGAAGGTGAGGGATGAAGGCTGAATTCAGGCCCCCACTGCCTCTCTAGAAAAAAAAGGGTGCAAATTAAATAGGCATCACAAAGCAAATGCTTGATTAAGACTATTGAAGTACTCAGAAATACTCAAAGAAAGTCTTGCTAATTCGTCTATAAATCTATGACACCAAGTTGACTAAACCTGCAATTGCGTTAAAAGCCTGACGAAAACAAAAATACGGCAGATCCCACGCACCGTGGGAATCGATGTTATGCAAGCATGCGCGAGAAAGTGAACGTGGCGTATTTTTTTCACATTGAGCGAAACGTGACGGAATGGCGCTAGAGAAATGTGCAAATGGTATAGGCACACACATATGTTGAAGAGTCACACATGTGTTATATAACCAGTTGTTTACAGTTACGGAACAATGCCAACAGCAACATTGGTGTTACCCATACCAGACGCGGTAAGCTGATATGCAATGCTTATATTCTTCAATACTGGATAGCACGAATTCGAACAGGACAAAGAAGGAACATAGATGCACAGGACAGCCGCTACTCGTATTCAGAAAAATTTCTCCGGATATATACACAGCCGAGTGGCAAGCGCAGGCGCACTGCACGTAGACGTTACAGTCGAAGTTGTAGGAGTTACAGTTGCGCTCGAGTTGTTACGCTTATACTTGTCCGTTATGACGGACAACGCACGCACGTTTCACGAACTCGTGTGCATGTGTGGAAGGGGTTCTTGACAGTTCTTGAACAAGGTGATCCCCACCGTGACCACTGAGCACGAGCAGCTGGACAGGACTTGTTATCGGATCCGTACGCGATCGCGACTAGAGGGGTCTAAGTGTAGTGAAATGCGAGGTATAGTACAGCTGGTGGAAATCGTGGATGCCTCTTCTGAAGAAATGATCTATGGTGCCTCCTGTCCTGGACGTGACAACGAGGTCTTGCGATGCCCTGTTCACATCCAAGCCGTCTTTCATGCAGTGTGAGCAGCAGGCGTTGTTGGGTTTTGATAAACCAATGTTGAAGTCACCGGTAATGATAAGGGGCATGGTCCTCTCGGCAGAGTTATTGTAGGAAGCATTGACCCGATTTTCGCGTAATGCATGTTAAGGATTTTTCGTAGCCTCCCGCGGGGCCCCCAACCAACAGTAGCCCCCCGCTGGGTCCCCAAAGACGAAACATCTCAGCGTTGGGACACAAGTACGTTTTCTACAGGGTCGTAAAGCGTCTCTCACGGCCCCCCACCGCAGGCCCGCAGTCCTTCCCTCCTGTCAACGTAACTGTACACCACACCGCCCTCTCAGGCACGGCAGAAACCGCGCGACGGGGTTGTGGGGCTTTCCTGGAAAGGCATCTGGACTGCGCACGTGGCGTTCAACAAGTGAAAATGGAAGCAAACCAGGAGAAATACCACGAGGGTGAGAGAGTGGCCGGTGCGGGCGAACTTCGAAGACGAGGCAGAGACTTTCGAGACACGAACCAAGAAACACGTCTCAAGACAGTTGTAAATTCTGTAAATAAACTTCTTGTTCTAATTGTAATCGAAGCTTTCGTAACATTTTGGTGCCGAAACCCGGGAAGCTCTACGGAAACAAGAAGTTCAACGAGAACAGATGCAACTGTACTGATCGAAGATGGAGCGTCTACAAACAAAGAGGAGCTTGGCGCGCGTCGACCTGCAGAAGCTCAGCGATGAGCTTATGCTGCTGAAGACAACCGATGACCTGGAACCAGAGCACGAGGACCGCATCGCGGAAATAAGAGCTGAATTGGAGGTCATCGCCAAAGATCTGAAGCATCAAGACGCGCTTATCGACCCGCATGTCAGCGACGACGACTTCGCCGAGGAGTGCGCGGGAGTGCGGAAGTACCAGGCGCTCATTACACGTATGCGGACCCGTCTTGAGCGCTTGCAACGAAAGAGCCTGTCTGGTGGAAGTACGGTGAACGGAAGTACAACGGCCTTATCGTCTACCAGCAGCGCAAGCCCCCTCAAGCTACCGAAACTGGAACTTCAAAAGTTCAATGGCGACCGAGTTGAATGGCAGCCGTTTTGGGAGCAATTTCGACAGGCTGTCCATGAAAACTGCAGCCTTTCGAACATCGAGCGATTCTTATACCTGCGTGCGGTGCTGACGGGCAAGGCGGCTGCAGCGGTGAGTGACATCCAGGCCAGTGAACAGAACTACGACTACGCCATAAAGACTCTGAAGGAGCGTTTCGGCCGACAGGACGTGCTCGTGCAGGAGCACCTCACGCAGCTGTTGAATCTGCAGACAGTTAAACGGCTGGATGACGTTAACGCGCTCCGTCGCCTACACGACAACGTCCAGAGAAACGTCGCTGGGCTGAAGAATTTGGGTGTTCAACCGGACACATATGGTGCGATGCTGTGTGCGGTTTTGTTTCGTGTGCTGCCCACCGAGTGGGCTGTTGAGTTTCACAAGACCCACGCAACGGACAAGGATGTGCTCGACAGCTCAACTCTAGATGCGATTCTTGGCTCACTTCGCCTGGAACTCGACAGCCGTGAAAGGGCCCACGCAGGCCACACACAAGCTCCACATGAGCTGGATAAGAGTCGCCCTCCGAAAGATCAGCATCCGGATTACATCAAAGGAAAGGGTTCTGCCGCCAGCCTTAAAGTGAGTGTGCAACACGAGAATGAAAAGTGCCCCTTTTGTGATTCTCCCTCACATGACGCGGCTGAATGCACTGCTCCAATACCGATAAAGGAAAAGAAGATGAGGCTACGGAACGCGGGGAGGTGCTACCGTTGCGCGAAAAGAGGGCATATGACGAAAGCGTGCAGAAATTGGACAATCCGGTGCGCGAAATGTGGTCGTCGCCACATTACCCCCCTCTGCGACCCTCCCGTGCAATCTTCTGACCCGGAGACCGCTGCGGAGCTCCACTCGACGGCTTCGCTGAGCAACAGCAGCAAGAATTCGGTTCTTCTGCAAACGGCGCAAGTATGGGTCGACGGTCCCTGCCGAAAGCGCCTGGCGCGCTGTCTATTTGATGGGGGCAGCCAGCGCTCATTCGTCACCGAGAGCCTCTCTCGAGAACTGAACCTGGAGGTGATCGGTGACGAAGAGGTGACCATCTATCCGTTCGGTGGGGCCGCTAACGTCATGAAGAGCAAGCGACGCCTAGTTCGAGTGTGGCTTCGGAGCCAGTACAGCCGCAAGGAGCATTGCGTTGAGGCGCTCGAGATCGAGGAGATCTGCGCGGACAAACTGCTACTACCAAGCGACGTGCATCACCTCCCCGGTGTGGCCGATCTACAGTTGGCAGACGTGGCGATATCACCAACCCGCGGTGACCGCAGCGAAATTGAGATACTGATTGGAGCCGACAGCTATTGGCGTATCGTGAGCGGTGAAGTGCGAGCTATTGAGGGAGCGCAGGTCGCTCTGAACACTGACTTTGGATGGACTCTGCAGGGCCCAATTCCGCAGGCGGCCTCGACCGTGTGTTGCTCGACGGTGGCCGTCCTACGCACCGGGGTGGTGGAGCCGGCGTCAAGCCTTTCCAACGAGCTCCGATCCTCCTGGGAATTAGAGAGCCTCGGCATCTCGACGAAGGACGGCCCATCGGGAGACGACGAACACGCGAGGCAAGATTTTCATTCATTGAACTTTGTCAACGGCCGCTACGAGTCAAGCCTCCCTTGGAAGCCATTAGACCGGCCTTTGGAAACTAACAAGGTAGTTGCTGACGTTCCCGCAGAAATCATCCACGAAAAGCGAAGGTTGACCAAGACGGCAGTGGGTAGTGTCTCCGCGACTGCCCCCCCACTTCTCATAGACATCGAGCGCTTCAGCGACTTGAATCGTTTGTTACGAGTGACATCTTGGGTGCGTCGGTTCACGCATAACTGCAAACACGGCGCCCTGAGGCGAAATGGCGCGCTCGGTGCTGAAGAAATTCGGGAAGCGCGGGATTTTCTGACCCGACAGGTGCAGAGAGAAGCGTTCGGTGACGCACGGAGCAACGTTGAGTCACACAGCCGCCTCAAACAACAGCCAGACCTCAAAAGTTTGGAACTGTTCATCGATGACAGCGGATTGTTGCGGCTAAAGGGGCGTTTGCAGAAGTCAAATCTGGCCTATGAAACGGCGCACCCCATCGTACTGCCCGCGTCACACCACTTCGTGGAGCTCCTTATACGGAACGAACATCGCCGGCTGCTTCATGCTGGGTGTTTGGACACATTGACGCAGTTAAGAGAAACGTTTTGGATCGTTCGAGCTCGACAGGCAGTAAAGAAGGTGTTGAACCGTTGTTTTGTGTGCAAGAAGATGAGCAGCAAGGCTGCAACGCAGCCTGTCGCGCCACTACCTAGAGACAGGGTATCTGAAGCGGCACCTTTCATGGTATCGGGCCTCGACTTCGCCGGACCAGTGCTCACGAAAACGGATGGCAAGACACAGAAGTCCTACATCTTGCTACTCACATGCGCTGTCACCAGAGCGATCCATTTGGAAACAGTCACCGACCTGTCCACGGGGTCCTTCCTTTTGGCTTTTCGCCGCTTTGTGGCGCGGCGCGGACTCTGCCGCACCATCTATTCTGACAATGCTAAAACCTTCCACCGTGCGGCAGGTGAGCTGAAAAAGCTGTGGAAAGCGGCACGCGACCAAGAAGCGCTCGACTATTTGTCTCAGCAGGGAATCGAGTGGAAATTCAATGTGGAAAGAGCCCCCTGGTGGGGAGGTTTTTGGGAGAGAATGGTGCGCTCAACGAAGACCTCATTGAAGAAAGTGCTTGGGTGCAGCTACGTAACGTTTGAGGAACTCTGCACTATCCTGACGGACATTGAGGCGGTGATAAATTCACGCCCGTTAACCCGCGTTTCCAGTGACGAGGACGAAGCGGAGCCGCTGACACCAGCCCATTTTCTCATAGGAAGACGCTTGACCTCCCTGCCGACTCGCGGAGAACAACCGACTGCTTCTAACGCCAACGAACTAGCGCGTCGGTGGAAGTATCGCCAGAAATTATCTGATCTACTATGGAAGCGCTGGCGAGCAGAGTACTTGTGCTCTTTACGATCACATCACCACGCCACGCCGGCAGCAGCAAGTGACTTGCAGATCAGCGACCTGGTGTTGCTACATGATGACTTTCACCCACGTCATACGTGGAAGGTTGGCAGGATTATTGAAGTTTTTCCGGGACGCGATGGACGCACCCGCGCCTGCATGATACGCCTGCCTGGGGGAAAGAACGTACGACGGCCTGTTCAACTTATTCATCTCTTAGAGGCTCGAGGTCAATGAGCTACGCTCATTGGGCGGGGAGTATGTTAAGGATTTTTCGTAGCCTCCCGCGGGGCCCCCAACCAACAGTAGCCCCCCGCTGGGTCCCCAAAGACGAAACATCTCAGCGTTGGGACACAAGTACGTTTTCTACAGGGTCGTAAAGCGTCTCTCACGGCCCCCCACCGCAGGCCCGCAGTCCTTCCCTCCTGTCAACGTAACTGTACACCACACCGCCCTCTCAGGCACGGCAGAAACCGCGCGACGGGGTTGTGGGGCTTTCCTGGAAAGGCATCTGGACTGCGCACGTGGCGTTCAACAAGTGAAAATGGAAGCAAACCAGGAGAAATACCACGAGGGTGAGAGAGTGGCCGGTGCGGGCGAACTTCGAAGACGAGGCAGAGACTTTCGAGACACGAACCAAGAAACACGTCTCAAGACAGTTGTAAATTCTGTAAATAAACTTCTTGTTCTAATTGTAATCGAAGCTTTCGTAACAATGCACGTGGTGCACGCTGCGGACCACGTGGACAAGTGGATGGTAGTCGAGCGTCTTCCAGGGGTGTTCTGTGTTCAGATCCCTCAATTTCTTTGCGTCCGCCGCGGTGGTGTAGCGGTTACGGTGCTGGGCTGCTGAGCTGAAAGTCGCGGGTTCGATCCCGGCCACGGTGGCTGCATTTCGAAATGTTAAAGAGGCGAAATGATAGAGGCTTGTGTACTGAGCGATGTCAACGCACGTTAAAGAACACCAGATGGTCATACCTGCCGGTCCCGTCCACTACGGCGTCTCTCATAATCCTATCTTGGTTTTCGGACCTAAAACCCCAACAATTATTCTTATTATTATCACTTTCGTTGCTTGTGAATGTGAATGTTCGCGGTCGCTGTGTTGATTGAGACTCTGCATCACCTGTAGCACATACCCGCATAACATGAACTCTGGTATACGGGTATGTGCCACCCGTGACTGAGAGAAAGGGTTTCATGACGTACGCGACAGGTATTTTGCGTTATTCACGTCCTGACCAGTGAATCGTGTTCTTCATACACTGCTCCTCTGTTGTGCGAACTTTGGTATATTACAACCCATGGAGACGACCAGGAGGGCGCCCAGACGTAGGCAGCTAGATAGATAGATAGATACGTAGAAGAAACGGCCAAAGTGTCTGAGGTTCGCTAAGAAATGCTTCACATTTAAAACAAAATGAATACATCCTGCAACTCGTGTTCCCCTCTTTCCTGTTGGTGGTTCTCAATATAGCACCATTCAGTTTCATTCATCAGAGGTGAATGCATTGCCATGCATGAGCACCAGCAAAATTTATCAACATATTCATTGTACAAAGCTAACAGTCAAACTGGCGACCACTGCATTGTGTAACTGCTGTGGCTACGAAATTACTGAAGCATTATGGTGCTGCAAAGTGCAATGATGGAAATGTTTTTAGATTTCGCTTTTTTTTTGCGGCAACAACAAAACCCATACCCAGCCATCTGTTTCAGTGTATCTTACAGAGTAAATGGAATTTAGGACACTTATTCGCATCAATCATAACCATAACAATAACCCACTGTTGTGCTTTCTGACAGCCACATTTTCAAGGTAGAAAATGCAAAAACAGTGACTCTGCGGACTTGTCCTATCACCTCCGGAGCTGCTAGAAAACACGTGTTCGGCGTTAGGCAAGGTGGAAGCGCCTGATCCAGAGCCCGACGAAGAAAAACCACGTATACATCACCTTCGCCTGAGGCCGATGAGCAAGACAAACTGACTGCGCCGTGCGACTGAGGGAACCGAGCACATGGGTTGCAAAGCGGAACTTTATCCCATCGCTCTGGCTACTCGTTCGCCGAGTTATAGTGCCTAGAATAAGTATATTCTAGGCACTATAGCCAAGTGATCGTCGCTACGACATTCGTCACTTGAATCAAAACAGCTAGCGAGGTCATAACGGGCAGATTCAGCTATTCTTGGACGCTTTTGTCTGCCGCCTGCTTCTCTCAGTGAGCACATAACCCGCTGCATTTTTCGGCGGTATCATAGGGCAAAGCAATTGCTAAGGCTAGAGAAAGGGCGAGAGCTTTCTCGTAGGTTCGAATCGCGGCGGCATGATCGGCGATGCGTCACCCTTTCCTTCTAGATGTTTCCAGGCATTGCTGGGCGTTTGATCGCGTTGTCTGCTTCTGGCTCGAGTGGGTGAGGAGGATGCGGCGCGCTGGCGTCTTTTGATGCTTGTTTTTTCGTCGTTCGCGCTTCTTGGGCGCGCGGCTCGCGCCGTTTTGTCGCGCAGCCGTTTGAAAGCGGCCTCGCGCGCGCTTTATTACGCGCTAATTTGTGACAGATGTGGATCTTATTAAACCTCTCACTATACCACAGGCGTTGCGAAAGCCCCGAAGTATTTTGCGAAGGAAGGGTTTCATGTCTAAAGCTGGTACAACTACTAAATAACTTCTAGTTTTTGTTGCTGTCGATACTGTGGTTTGGTCTGCGCTTTCGCCACGTCTCCCTTGATGCCTCTATGTCCTGGTAACCAACGTGTCGTTACCTACTGCTTAGATATATACGCCGAACATAAGAGTGAATAAAGCTCATTAAAGACAGGATGTTTTTAAGGGGGGACGTGGCTTTCGATACCAACTTTCTTATTTCTTCATGGATTTTGATGAAAATTGGCACACTTATTTGAAATGTTGTTTTAAGGCTACTGTAGAAATTTCATGAATATATCTTTACAACTTTTTGATTTACAATATATTTCACCTTCTGCTCTTGTTCCGAGTCTGACTCGCTTAAAAAATGCGATAGGAAACTCGTTCAAAGTGCTATGCATTCTAAGATGTCTGATTGCGGGCGTGACATTCTTAGATTTTTTTATTTGCAACAAAATTTTTTTAGTTTTCCTTTTTCATGAGGTGACTGCGCAACAGGCATCGAGGCTTTGTGCAACTCGTCAAATAGCTAATTATCAAAACGCCATACTGAAAAAGCAAGAATGTCACGCCCTGAACTGTGCTTCAAGGAATATAGAACAAAAAATGGAACTGAAATAGACCCAGCGGTCAGTGAGAAATCAGCGGAACAAGCGAAGCAGGAAGCAAGAAAAGTCGTTTTGAGAAAACGGCTTTTAAAGTTGTACCAACGATATTACTTCATCAAAAGGCACTGGGGTCGTAATCTTTTTAGTCCTTCGTAATGTGCACTTTCTTGAGTGCCCTGTCTTTAGTTTGAGGTGCCTTACTTCTCTAAAACACAAGAAGATTGCGATCTTTAAGGTGTTTTATAAGGTTGGACCTCCTGCACATGTGGCCTTTCATCGGTTGTGCCTTTGTTTTCTTTCTTTTTTCTTAAAATCCTTTTCTGATATACAAAGAACATGTAGCATGAATTTTAAACGAAGTTATGAAGTGGTGTAATAGACATGACAAAAAACAAGATATTGTAATTCAAGTAGGTCATGTACTATGATGATTTGCCAGCTTTCTTGTATTCATGCTCTCATTAACATAATTAACAGTCTTGATTGCAATTGATCATTGAATCATTTTTATAGGATACTAAAAGCGGCTCTCATCATGGCAACCTATCACTTCGTCCTAAATAACAGGCAGTTATGGCCAAGACATTAGTGGAATAGGAATTCCTTAGCAGTTTATTCAAGACGCGAACTGGGCAGATATGAATTCATCTCCCTGTTTCACTCGTCAAGCTAATTTGTAAACCTCGCCTGCGATGCGCTTCATCATTCACCCGGTCGCGGACACGGTTTTCTGCAAGGCTTTTATTTTTTTCAGATGATTCATGAGCGCTTACGGCGATACCACGCACGGCTCCAAGCGCGCCTAAATTGCATCAACAGTGCTTTATTTCACCTCTAAGTGCTCGGCCGCATAGTCCGGGAAGACAGCACGCGATGTGCTGGGTGGCGGCATTCGGTGACGATGCGCAATATGCCTAGGTGCGGCGACGAAAAAATAGGCGCGCAACGTGTTTGGCCTCGCATTGCGGGACGCCGACGCGCGCCCGCTGCGCGACGAGCTTGGCCGTGGGGTCCGCTGCCGATGCGTAAAATGACCATCCGCTGTACCGAGAAGCCGGCGGGGGAAGCGCTTCGTTCCTTGCGAAGAAGCACACTGCCGCGAGTCCGCTAACGCGTTGCTCTTGCCCGCAAAGTTCGAGGTCCGTCTCGCGTGCCGACGCCGTGAGCGGAGTTAGGCCTAGTGACGACTCCGAGCAGTAGACGCGCCGGCCGCGGTGCCCGATGTTTCAAAGTACTTAATGCGTAGTCGCGAGTACAAAGAGTCGTCCTGCGATCATCTTCGTCACGACATCCGAAGTGCGCATAAGCAGAACCTCCAACCACGGATCCGACGAGTCAAGAGAGTCGGTCCGAGACGCGCGTTTGCGATGTTCGCTACGAGTGCGGCGCGCCATCATAATCCCACCGAGCTTCCGCTAGTAGCTCCAAACTAAAACGTAGTTCTTGTTCAAAGTTATCGTCGAGCCGTGAACACAGAGCGATTGCGAACACGCAACGAAGTAGCGCGACTTCCGACAGCCGTGAGCTCGAGACGCACGAGCTGCAGACGACGATCTCCCGGAGCGAGCATCGGACCAATGGCGAGGCGCGCTGGGGCAACATGGCGGACGCGGCCAATCGGAGGGCTCGAAACGACCTTCGAACATTTGCTTTTTGTGCGCTTGTTTTCGAAGGGAGGAGCCAGCTGCGGCGGGGAATTTGAAGACGGAGAAATGCGCTTTCCGATGAGCCCAAGATATCGGCGCCCGGTGGCGTCGTTGCGAAGCTATGATTTTTTGAAAATCAGTGTTTTTTTGCGATTTCCCCAATAATTTTCGCCACCTCGGCAGGCGCAACAATTTTTTTATAGCACTTCTACGCGGTTTTCGGTGAAGATATTTTGGAATCGGATATAAAAAGGGCTACAGAAACTGAAAATGTGATTTTCAAAAAATCGATTTTTTTGCCATTTTTCGCGATACGAAAGCCGCGTCCCCCCTTAAGAAGGTTCAACAGTGATTGCACAACCCTTAAAGAATCAGTAAATATGACAGATTTCTGTACATTTATTTGTGTTATACTTTTGATAGCCGATAGTATAGCATATGCTTCAGCCGTAAATATGGTCGTTTCGCTGTGCAAAACGTCCGATCAGGAAAACGATGGTCCAAGTGCTGGAGAGGCAACTCCGGTGGGGGACTTTGATGCGTCCGTGTAGTATTCCGGGCATGGGTATATAGCATGAAGTTCTTCTAAAGACGTCGTTTTGAAGTTCTCAAAAACACATTTGATTGTGTCTCTGGGGGTTGCTTTAAGATTTCCATAAACTATATGTAACAATCGATTAGATGCCATTGCCATGGTGGCAGAAGCCTTGTTGGTGGCATTAAATGATGTTTTTAAAGTGGGACATTCATTTCTTCAGCAACGCTTCTAACAAGCAGTGAGAACGGCTCTCTAACAGATGGTCGGTTGTCAAAAACTGTAAGATTATGTATCATTTGTGGTAGAGTAGCAGGGATTTTCCGACATGGAGTTGACATTCAGGAAGTATGTGAAACTGCTGTAGGCTCTTTGTAGCTGGAGTGGCCATTCCTTTGATTCTACCTAGAGACTCTGTTGTGGACTTGTTCTAAAGGCACCGGTCGCAAGGTGGACACTCAGATAGTGAACAGGGTCTAGCATCTTGAGGAAAGTAGGTGCAGCAGAACTGTAAACTATGAAACCCGATCAAATAAAGCTTTTTTACTGTTTCATCAGACATTTTGTGTCACTACCCCATGTTGTGCATGCAAGAGGTTTGTATGTTCATCATTTGCAGATGCTTTGCTTTCAAGTGTTTCATGTGAGAGATGAACGTGAGCTTCGAGTCAAGGATGAGGCCTAAAAAGCTCTGTTCAGAGACTGCAGGTACGGTACTTCCACAGAACTCAATGGTAGATTCCAGCACAATCCCTCTCTTGTTTGTTATTAGCCCAAAGCCATTCTGATCAGCCCATTTAGCTACTCTATTTAGGCAAACTTGGACATGTCATTCACCAATAGTAAGATTGCACGACTTGAAGCCCATTTCTACGTCATCTTAATATCTACAGTGAAGCATGGTAGGTGAAATGACTGTGTTTGGGGAGTTCATTTTAAAAATGAACACCGTGCAACTAAGCACCCCACCTTGAGGAACACTAGTCTCCTGCGTGAAAGTCTTGGACAAGGCGGTAGAAACTCATACGAAAGGTGCGGTTAGTGAGGTAGCTCTCAATTGTGTTCAGCATGTTGCCGTGAATACGCATTGCGGAAAGGTCGTGAAGAATACCATAACGCCATGTCATGTCCTATGCTTTGTCTAGATCTAAGAACATCCCTGTGGCAGGCCTCGATTCGAACAAGGTGTCAATCGTTGACTCGTCCCTGAAGCCGCATTGAAGAGGATCTTATAGTTGGTTACATTCTAAAAGACAGATTAAGCACCGGTTTATCATATTTTCGTACGACTCCCACAGACAGCTTGTTACAGCGATAGGTTTGGCTTTGAGAATGGATTATTTTCACGAGGATGGTATCTTACCAGTCGTCCACATGACATAATTGAGAAGAGCGTTTTTTAGTGTTTCGGGGTGCAGATGCTTTAGTATTTTGTACATGACACAGTAAATACCTGGTGCCGGCTTGTTACATGCTCGAAGAGAAACCTTTAGTTGAGCTAAGGTAAATGGAAGATTCTATGCTTGATGTCATACACACTTTCACTCAAGTTGCAGCCACTCAGCGCATTCTTTGTTCTTCAGTAACGTTTCGGTGCAGTGTGCTGCACTGATGGTGTATTCAGTGTCTGCCCAGTAACTCTGCCTGACCCTCCAGGGTGTCACCTTGGTTGTTGAGTAATGGTAGGGCATGCAACTGTCTCCATTTCAGTTTATTTACCATGTTCCACACTTTCGGCTAATCTGTAGAGGAGTTTATATTGCATATATCTTTCCCAACTCTATCTCTTAGCAAGTCTGCGCGTTCTTTTGCCCAGCGACTTAACTTTTTTTAAAAGTTTTCCAAGTTTTCAGCAGTTGGATATTGACGCAGCCGTCCCCAAGCTTTGGTTTGGTTTTTGCGTCATTTCTCGCATGCCTCATTCCACCGTTGTATGTGGCTTTTATCACCAGTTCTGTCAGCTGTGGAATGCATCTAACAGCAGCATCAATAGCGAAAGCTGTAAAATATGCCACATCATTTCTATGTTTAAAGCAGCAACGTCTTCACGGCATAATGATATTATTTCTTGAAGCAATTCTCAGTTGGACGACTCAATCTTCGATCGTGAATATGATGGAGGCACTGGTCCCTTTTCGTTAGATTTAAAAGAACCGAGAAGTGGTCACTTGTGTAAGGATTCCTAATAACGTGCCACTCGAGATACTGTAGAAGAGTACAGGACACAATGCTTAAATCATCGGATGAGTCTGTTTGGTGTGTGACAGTGAAGTATGTAAGCTCCATTTTATCAAGAAAATGGCACCTGAGGAAAACAGAAAACTTTCTATGAGGCGTTCTGTTGGGTCACAACGGGGGCCTCTCCACCGTGGGCCAGGGGCATTTCAGTCTCCAATGATCAAATATGTCCCAGGAAGCTCTTCAAAGGAGCTTTGGAATACTACTTTATCAAGTTGATAGCCAGGAGGAATGTATATTGAAGTGATAGTAAGAAGCCTATCAAGTACAACTGCTTCCAAAGGCGTTCCGAGATCAGCTACTATAGTGTCACGTGGTCGTGACGTCGACGAAGGCAGCAGTCAGCAAGTCGAGGTGAAACTCTTTATTAGGCCGAACTTGTGGCCGAGAAACTGAAAGCTACAGCAATACACTGATAGCGGCGGACAGAGCGTCGACCGTCGATCAACTGACAAGCGGTCAAGCGCGTCGGCTTTTATACAGGCGCTATGGAACTTTCCAGCAATATCGCTGGTGGCGGCGTTATCTCTCGACAAAGCTGGAACATTCGCGTGCGGCACACAATCTTAACAAAACGATCTACTAAAATCGTGAAGCTTCTCGAACACTGCTTCACGGCCAGCGTCGAGCGTTGATAACCGTCCTTGCTGGTCAAACTCGAGCACATCAAAATAAAAGAAGAAGCGGGCGTGGCATTGCCCCCCTCTGAAAAAGCATCGTCCCGATGCTTGCAACAGAACATGCAAAGGAAAAAACAAGTGCATGCACAAATAAATTACAATAACAAAGGAAAAAGTAGAGTTCTCAGGTTCGCTAACGCGCAAAAAACGGCTTAAGGCGCACGACATGGACGACTTCAGGTCGTGCGCGGCGTCGCTGGGAGTTCGTAATGCCGTCCGGGACGACCTCGTAGTCAAGAGCGCCGTGACGTCGAAGCACCTTGTATGGGCCGAAGTATCGCCGAAGAAGTTTTTCACTGAGCCCACGTCGGCGTATCGGCGTCCAGACCCACACACGGTCACCGGGTTGGTACTCCATGTGGCCTCGTCGAAGATTATAGTGACGGCTGTCGACCCTCTGCTGGTTCTTGATGCGCAGGCGGGCGAGCTGTCGAGCTTCTTCGGCGCGTTGCAAATAAGCGGCAACGTCGAGATCGTCTTCGTCGGTGGCGGTTGGTAGCATTGCGTCGAGCGTCGTTGCCGGGCTCCTTCCGTATTCCAATAGCTACACCTCTGCGGAGCGCAACAGCGTCGTCACGCCCTTTACCAGAATTCGCATATTGCCTGAAGAAGTTCGTCCGTGTGCTTTTCAAGTGTGTTTCTAGTACACGCATCACTTTCGGCTTAACTTGGTGAAGGAGTTCCTTCACATCATCAACAATATGGAAACCTCTCAAACCCCAATGTAGAACCTGCGTGTCCACCTGAAGAGAGATGTTTGTGCTGCGTGTTTAGAATAAGTCACAGTTTCGGTTCAAGGGCGAAGCAATGAAAGCAATAACAAGAAATGGGAACGGAACAGGAAGAACGGCAAGCAGCTAGAAACTTTCTGCGCGCTGCTCAAGCAAAAAGGACGCAGGAAAAGACAGTTCTTTCTTTTCTAGAGTGGTCGACGTAGCGGCGCGGCTCTTTTGGCGCAGCCTGCACCGTCTGGCCAGGAGGTGTGTCCATCGCATCAAGGGAGGTGCTCGGCACCCGCTCTAGGGAGCGGTGTGTTCGGCGGGAGGCCTTCGGGCAACCTGTCTGGAAGCCGGGGGGTACTTCTTGAAGGGCTGTGCAGCACTTGCTGCTAATGCGGCAGCAGCTGCAATTGAGCGCGCGAGCGCGGTGGTTTCCGCAGGCCGTTGTAAACCTACCCCTGACGCGCCACATGGGCAAAATAGTTCTTTGGCATGCAGGTCGCCCGCCTCTAGGCCTTATTGAAGGCGATATTTTCTTTACACTTGATGGAAACAATTTCGTTTTTCCTTTTACAATGAGGGGTAAGTCCGCGAGCATGCTGCGTGTTCCCCGTCGCAGTTCACGCATAGTGGTGCATTGGAGCAAGTCTCAGATGAACGTTCAGTCAGGGTCACTACAATTGGCGCAAGTCGTTCGGCCGCGATCGTTCTGTGAGCTATGGCCAAACCTCTGGCATCAAAGCATCAAAGCATATAGCATCAAAGAGCGTTCGGGATGTACGGTTGCACTCGAACCTTCACATACCCTGCCACGATGGTCTCCGGCAGAACATTTGCTTTGAAGGTAAGAAGTAGGTGCTTTGTTTCAAGTTCTTCAGCATCGCGTCTCATCCTAATTCACTTTAGATTTATCACATTAGGATCACTACACCCATCTAGCAACTCTTCCTCAGTCAGCTCTATCTGGTCGTCATCGGATAAAACGCCGCAACGGGTGTTCATGGTGCGGCGCGCATTCACGATAACCGAAAAGTCACCAAAAGAAATAAGATTCCGGAGTTCGACATGTTGTTGTCTGTCTCACAGTTCCAAAAGGAGGTTTGTGTTGGTCAGCTATGTAGCTTTATATCCAGCGTTATAGAGTGAATGACGGGATAACATTGGAAGTTCTCTGTCTGATTACCATGGAATCAAAATACTTCTTTGGTGCGCACCTTTTCTTCCGGGGGACGGTCGTGCAGTGAAGAAAAAGAACTACCCATAGAAGTGTTCCCCTTTCAGCAGCAATGCCAGCCACCCATTGTGGAGCCCAACAAGAGGACGCAGTGGAACATGTCAGACAAGTACCGGAAGCGCCAGCTGTACGTTGCTACTACAACCGAATACGAAATCACTAAGTTGTTTATGCCACTGTTATAGAAATTTAGCTTACTTGAAGTGCGCGGCTGGTGGCACGTGTATATTGTGGGGCGATGTAAGAAGATGCCGAGTGGATCATGCGCTGTACAGTCGGCCATGGCGCTAGCCGGAGCTGTCTGGGTGGGACCCGCACTCGCGGTCCCCAGTGGTGCTCGTGTTCTTGTGTTCCCCCGAGAATTGTGTTCATGGGTACCCCGGCGACCGCGTGTTACGGTGCGGCCGAGCCGTGTCCCTGGTCTTTTCTGCGCTGGACAATATCCCAGACTATCCCAGCGCCAGGCCTCCGTCCCGATGCGCGCCTGGACCTCCGGTGAAAGCGTCGTCGTTCTGACCGGCGTACCGCGAATATGTACGTGTGTCATCGCTGCGCCGATAGACACTACGGCCTAGACGCCAGACTGGGGTGTGTTTTATTTGCTTGTGCTTGCGTAACGTATCGGTCAGCTCAACCCGTGTCCAGATTAAAGCCTTCTATGTTTCCATTGAGCCATCTTGTGTGTGAGAGGCCTGAGCCCACAACATCATCAGAATTTTGGCGAGCCTGCTAGAATCATCACGCCCACAAGAGGGAATAATGGAGTTCGAGAGACTCTATGCCGTAGGACCTTGGAGAGGCTAGAACGGAGCTCAACCGCTGGGCTGACGCGGAAATCGCGAGGGGCGGGACCAGCGTGCCCAAAATCGTGGGGACGCGAAAGCGCAGGCAGAGCAAGACCAGCTGAGTTTAGAAGAAAAAGAGCAAGTACTCAACCTTAAGGTCAAGTATAGTAAGGCGACTAGGCAAGCCAAGACCAGCTAGGTGTTCACTAGCTCTGCTTTGACCCAGCCTTACGCTAATTAGTGCAAGCCTCGCTTAATTTTTAGATAAGTGCCCATTTACCGTACTACATCATGCCGGCCGCGACGCAGTTTAGTGCGCCAGGCATTAGTGTCAAAAGAAAAATTGACCAATTATATTGGATATGCAAATTGGTATTTTTAGTTGTTATTGACGTTGAACAAAACATTTTCGGAGATGTAACCCCGATCATTCACGCATTTTTATTGTTTAGGTTGTTTTCCAGAAATTTTCTTCTGACTATTGCTTACAAGCGCTTATTCTTCTTTATGTAATCGGCCCGTAACACTTGCAACCACTGCCTTACGCAGATTCAACCGTGATGTCTCGAAAAGTTCCGTAATATTTTACATCTCAAATACAGCGAACAATGCGAACAATAGAGTTTACTCTGTAACTGACTCTGGAACCACCAGGAATAACGCTGGCCTATCCGATGCACACATATAAATGCCGACAAGCCTTAGCACTGATCAGGCTATTAGACGACCGACGAGTTTGCGCGCCTTTATGGTTGCAGTTGGCGTGTCACTCTGCTTAGGCGGTAAAGTCCGCCCAGCGAAGGTTTCATCTGTACCGGCTGGCACTGGCTTCTTCTCCGTCACCACGTGTCAATATCCCTTAGTGCAATAGAATAAGTTTGTAGCAGCCGACGATAAATGAGAAGCCTTGGGGCTTTAGAAAAGCAAGAGAGGAAGCCAGCAAAGAGATAAATATAGCATGCCCTAGGGATTTCAGCAGGTGGGACGCTTCTTGATTCGTTTAATTGAACATACATCTGAAAAAATGTTTGACAGAAGTCGATACCAGGATTACACACTTATTGCAGGTTTTTCTACGTACTCTCTTCGTTGTCCATTTCGAAGTACTATCCATATATATAATGTTCTGAAAAGCGACAAAAAAGCAACAAGTTAACGTTTTAATGTCTGCCAAGCAATTTTAGGCGACAAATGCCTCTTCTCAAACGACAGTACCTGAGCACTCACGGTCTAGCGCTGTTAAAAAAATTTGGGGGTAATTGCAGTATTGCAGGAATATGGATTCGCAGTCACTTGGAAGATTTTTAACAGCATGTTTTTTAGCCCACATGGTACAGTCGTAAGGCCCTGGAAGAATGTTCACAAGATCTCACAATAAATAGGTCTTCAAGAACTTCCATGTTTTGAGTAAAGTTTCATGACCTTATCTGAGTGAAAAATCTATTTCACGCGATAAACTAGGCCAGTCATATTGCAAAAATAGCACAATTATCGTATTTTGTCTTCAGGCAACCTTGCCGAAAATAAACATAATATAGAATCAAACAATGTATTCCAATCAGAGGACCCATTAGCATCAACACGGTTCTCACGGCGCATAATTTGCCTGGTGCGCCACCGATGGCGGCGCTGCGAACGGCGCTCCGGTGACGCAATGGCGGGAATTCGGCTTTTGTGGTCTGCTAGGCTGTGGCTAGAACAGCAGCATTTTACAGCGAAAGCTGTTATGAGATCACTTCACCGGCCGTTTTTGGTGCCGTAGTTGTCCGCCGCCGCCGCTGCCGCTGCCGCCGCCGCCGGTGTCCGTAACCAGTATCGCTCGAAATAAGAAAAAAAAAACTAAATAAGAAAAAAAATTCCAGGATGGAACGAGGTTCGAACCTGGGCCCTCTGCGTGGGAGCCCAGTATTCAACCTCTGAGCCATGCCGGTGCTTGAAACTGCTTTGCAAAAAGGTACTATACAGGCTTAATGTCGGGAAGGAACCACATTAGCATATGCAATATAGCGTGGTAAAAGAGTAGAATAAGCACCAAGCGTCGCACAACGCGAATTCTGTAACCAGGCGTCACACAATGCGAATTGCGCAAAGAGTAGGTTGTTGAATGCTTCCAACCCATTACAAAGAGCTCTTCCATAATTCTTCATCGTCATCACGCACAGCGTCAACAAAGTGCGCATAATGCCTTACATGCGTTTAGCAGGTACCACGGCTGTCTGTAGAATGACGAAAAATGGCACAGTGCCTACTGCCCTACTTCTCAAAAATTACAATGATTTATAGCGTAGTGGCTTCCTCGCAAGTGCACTTCTGTTGGTTGCCAAGGAAGCCCATAAGGCTCCCATGATCCATTTCCTCAGGGTCTCAATAAAGTCAATTCTCTCTCTCTCTCGCTCTACGTTTCTCTGGTTAAAGTGTGTTATAAAGCGTGGTGGGACAGTTAAATAACGACCGGGCGTCACACAATATGCATTACGTAACTAGTGGGTCGTTTAAAGCTTCCAACCCATTACAAAGGGCGCAACCATAATTATTCATCGTGCACATAATCGCTTACATATGGTACCTCGCTTCTCCGCTGAACAACGAATAATGTCGTGCTGGGTGCTTCCCAACTTCCCAAAAATTACGCTTTGTTGCGTAGTGGGTACGTTGCTAATGTACCTGTATTAGTAGCCACAGGAGAGTTTATAACGGGCTCTAGAAATGCCGCTCTTCCAGCTTTCGCTGTGACTGTGCTGCGCTTTCGGCGCAAGCCCGGCGTTTTAAATGCGAAGCATTTCTTAGCGAACCTCAGGCACTTTGGCCGTTTCTATCTACGTATCTATCTATCTATCTATCTATCTATCTATCTATCTATCTATCTATCTATCTATCTATCTATCTAGCCGCCTACGTCTGGGCGCTCTCCTGGTCGTCTCCATAACTTGTAATATACCAAAATTGGCCTAGCAGGGGATCAGTGTATAACGAACACGATTCACTGGCCATGACATGAATAACACAAAATACCTGTCGCGTAGGTCATGAAACCCTTTCTCTCAGTGATGTGTGGCACATACCCGTAAACCAGAGCTAATGTTATGCGGGTATGTGCCACAGGTTATACCGAGTCTCAACCAACACAGTAACCGCGAACACACACATTGACACGCAAGGAAAGTGATGATAATAATAATTGTTGGGGTTTTACGTCCGAGAACCACGATATGATATGAGAGACGCCGTAGCGAATGGCTCCGGAAACTTGAACCATTGGGTATTCTTTAACGTGTACCGAGATCGCACAGAACGCGGGCATCTAGCATTTTGCCTCTATCCAAATGCAACCGCAGCAGCCGGGATCGAACCCGCGACTTTCGGGTCAGCAGCCGAGCACCTTAACCGCTACACCACCGCGGCGAACGCAAGGAAAGTGAGTAAACTGAAGACAAAGCACCCCTAGAAGATACTCAAGTACCATCCACTCGTCCACATGGTCCGCAACGTGGACCCCGTGAATTACGCAAAAACCGGCGTCAATGCTTCCTACAATAAACCTGCTGAGAGAGCCAGGCCTCTCATCATTACCGGTGTCTTGAACATTGATTTATCAAGACCCAAAAATGTCTGGTCCTTATATTGCGTGAAAGACGGATTGTATGTGGCGAGGGCATCAAAAGACCTCGCTGCCACGTCCACGACAAGAGGCATCATAGATCATTTCATCGTAAGAGGCATCCAGGATTTCCACCAGCTCTACTATGCATGGCACTTCACTACACTTAGACCCCTCGTAACCGTGATCACGAACGGATCCGGTTAACAAGTCCGGTCCAGCTGCTGGTGCTCACTGATCACGGTGATGACCTTCTTCGAGAACTGTCAAGAACCCCTTCTACACAAACACACGGGTTCGTGAAACGTGCGTGCGTTTTCCGTCATAACGGACAAGTGTAAGCATTAAAACGGTAACTGTGACTGAATCGTACGTGCAGTGCACCTGCGCGTGCCATTCGGCTGTGTATATATCTAGGGAACTTTCTTGAACGAAGCTTAGTTGCGACTTACGCCTGTCCTGTAAGTATGTGTTCCTTCTTTGTCCTGTTCGGATTCGCTCTATCCAGTATTGATAAATATAAGCACTGCATATCAGCTTACCGCGTCTGGTATTGGTAACACCCATGTATCTCTTGTCATTGCTACACAGCTGTAAACAACTGCTTATATAATAGATACGCGACTCTTCAACATTTGAGAGTGTGTATACCACTTCCATATTTCTGTAGCGTCATGTGAAAAATTACGCCACATTCACCATCTCGCGCATGCTTCGCATAACATCGATTCCCACGGTACGTGGGATCTGCCAATTTTTTTGTTCTAGTTCGCTCGCGTCGCACGGCGTTCCTCGACTACCAGCTGTACTTTCTTGTAATGATAGTTCTTTAGATGGCTGCTAGCATTACAGGAGGTTAAGAAACGTTATCATTTAACGTATCTTCTATATACACAGAGTCATCGCGGTCAGGATCATGCCACCGAGTTCGTAGCGTCACTCACTGGGCTGGATGGCGTTGAAATAGCTTACGTGAAAGCGCGAACGTCCCGCCAAGCGAGTTAAAGAGAGTCCGCGCTGCTTTGGAAGCGAAGCGCGATCAATTTTATGGCTTATTAGCAAACGTTAGCGTTATGTAAACAGACTTCAACGAAAGTTCACACTCGACTCCCAAGTGTAGTCGCGTACAAAAAAACGTTTGCCGAAAAAATAAAATTGATAACTTCATCGACCAGCACGTTATTGCGAACAACTAGAGTATATTGGGCGAGTTGGATGCGCATTAAAACTTGTTACACGTACTATCGGCTCTGTATGAAACGCCAGCAGTGGTGCGCGTGGTACAGTTTGCACCCTTATGTTTAGAGATAGATGCGCTATTGCGGTTTGCCGCGTGAGCCAGATTTATGCTTTCGATTGCGCAGTGCTGCCTAATCGGGTGTGGGTGCATGTCAATGGTGATGACAGGACGGCGCGCATTATACAGTTTCCAATGCTTGGGGAACGCGCTCCGCTGTTCGTGTTTCATTTGTCACCGATAATACAGCTTGGTAAACGGTAGGAAACATCGGCGAATATGTCCAAGAAGAGGAGAAAGAGAGCTCTTTCCCATCATTTTTTGGTCGCTTTGGCTGGTTACTGCTATTCTTGACCGCGCTGTGACAAGATTGAACATTTTACGGTGAAATCTTTGGATCCCTGATCATACGCGAAAAGTCGCCGTTGGCGTCCCTAGTCAGCACCTAAACACGAGTGATGCAAGAAATCATCATGCGATGACGTCACCTTACGACGTCCTCATGACATCACAGACCGCCAACATTTGTGACGTCATAACGTCACCTCACATGATGACGTCATTACATGAAATTGTTGGTTTGCATCGCCTCCGTGATCGGTGGGTCGATCACGGAGGCGATTCGTATCAAACCAGGCAATGTGCAAAAAGCTTGCAATGCCTGCGATGCTGGAGGCAGTGCAAAACCACGTTACGTCCAAAAAGCATTCAGAAGAAGGCGGGGAACATCGACTGAACATCGATGAACAAAAATAAGAAGATGGATTTCACCTTCGAGCCATCTCAGGCAAATGCCTAAGGGACCCTGCGAGTCTTTTTAGTAGTGACCGCATCACGCCCTATAAGGAGTCAACCGTTGAGAGTGATTTACACTATTGTATTGCAAATACATCTTACTACGACTTTTGGTGCGAAAGATTTGCATTTATCTACGTTAGTATGATTACACTAATTCTGTTCAGCATACTTTCAATCGACCGGGAACAAGTCAGCAAACGTTGATTTAATAACGTGTGGTTTAAAACATGCTGCATAAGAGAACTCCGCACAACCTAAGAAATATTTCATGTTACCGTTGTGCATCCCCTTTTGACACGTGCTCTCAACCTTTTTATTTATTCTTTAAACTTCAAGTACTCATGACGCGCTTACACGACAGCTGCTGAAACCTTGGATTTGATCAAAGGTTGTTGCCTGTAACAACCATTTATTTCATTTGAAGGACATCACACGTCGCTTGTCATGCGCTTGAAACTCCGAACAAAGGAATTAAATCGAAGGAGCAGGCTTGGCAACCGAACACGCTGATCACGCGGTATACGTATATTGCGCTTTAACACAGACACGGTAGCCGGAGCCCGAACGCTGAAATCAGTGATCGAAAATGGGCCGGAAAGTCATTTTGAGTGCGCCAAAGCCATAGGACAGTCGCGAAAAGAAATTGTCGCCATATATGCACATGTACGCATTGATGGCTAGCAGGCAACACCAGGAACAATCGACACTGAACGTGCTCCTGACGGCAACTCCGCTCGATTTCGCTGGGTATTTTGCTTGAACATTCAGTACAAGTTGCTTTATGAACTTGCCCACTAATGTTTCAATAACTCGAGCAGGCGAGACTGGCCGGTAGCATCGAGCAGCCTTCACGTAGCGAACGCGCGCGCGAAGAGCGCCACCCGAGTCCTCTCTCTGACGTGACACGCGAGAGGGCGCCACTCAATGATCTCGAGGCGAATAGACAGATCCGTTTAGAGAGCAATTAAGACTGTGAAGTATGTGGAACCACCAGGGCTAAAAAATATTAGAGAAGCTGTGCCTTTACGTATACAGTCTTTGCATAAACGCCCTGAAGCTGTCGCAGAAATGTTTGACAAAACAGCAAGAATAGGAATGCCAGGCTACTAATAGAAGTACACTTGCAAGGTACCCACTGCACCATAAAACATAATTTTTGTGAAGTTGGAAAGCACCCACTACGCCATTGCTCGTCATTCTGCGGAGAAGCGAGGTACCACCTACACATCTGTAAGACATTGGGTGCACTATGTTGATGTGACGGCTGATGATGAAGAATTATGGCTGAATCCTATGTAATGGGTTGGGAGCTTTAAACGACGCACTCGTTACATCATTCGCATCGTGCGACGCCCGGTTGTTATTTCATTCTCCCACCAGGCTATATAACATACGCTAACGTGAGAAAGAGAGAGGGGGAAGAAGCCTTACCCTCAGGAAATGTATCATGGGGGCCCTATGGGCTTCCTTGGAAATCAATAGAGGTGCACTTGCGAGGAAACCTCTACGCTATAGATAATCATTATTTGTGTGAAGAAGTAAGCTGCCACTATTGCCTTTTTCGTCATTCGCCGGAAAACCGTGGTACCTGTTAAACACCTGTAAGGCATTCCGCGCACTTTGTTGATGTTGTACCTGGTGACGATGAAGAATTATGGCAGAACCCTTTGTAATGGGTCGGAAGCATTCAACAACCCAATCGTTGCGTAATTCCCACTGCGTGACGCCTGGTTACGGAATTCGCGGTGTGTGACGCCTGGTTGTTATTTTACTCTTCTACCATGCTATATTACCTAAGTTAATGTGGTTTCTTCGCTACATGAAGCCTGAATAGGGTCTTTTTGCAAAGCAGTTTCAAGCACCGGCATGGCTCTGAGGTACAACGCTGGGCTCCCACGCAAGTGGCCCAGGTTCGAACCACAGTTCCATCTTTGATATTTTTCTTAGTTCGTTTGTTTCTGATTTGGCGCGATTGCGGCTATTGGTCCCCGCGGCGGCGGTGGCGGCGGACAACTACGGCGCCAAAAACGGCCGCTGGGATCTCACAACAGCTATCGCTGTAAAATCACAGTTCCACCGCGAGGACGAAGCAAAGGATAGGATAGCAACAAATTGTAATTTTATACTAAGGAATCCTGGCGCCCAACTATTTTGGATCCAATCTCGCGTAGCTCAGCAATTTATACGGGGCTTTAAATGAACGTCGTAAAGGCCAGTGTACAGCAGGCTGAGGGGAAGCCTTAGCGATGAAGTGCGAAGTGATGCAAAGCTAGATGAGCATGCGCATATTTCGCACTCAACAAACCTCCTCTGCATTTGACAATCTGCATCTCCAACGTCCAATTCGCCTCCCTCTTCAATTCGCCTCCGGTGTACTACGCTTCCTCTCCCCATCCATGACATTCACACTTATTTCCCGATTTAATTCCTTGCTTTACTCTACCATACATAGCTACGCTATTGCAAACAAGTTATACGGAATCCCGCAACGTGGCGAAATAGTTAAGAAAGGGAAATTGACAACCACCCGTTTGTAGTACAAAACCGCCAAAAAGTGGAAACGGATTTCTCAGTAAGAGAGAAAAGATTGAACGCCCGACTAAAGTCTGTCCGCGGCGGTTGCTGTACCAATTGAGCTAACCAGGAAGCCAGCGATTGCAGCGCGAGGGCGAATTCGTCGACAACTCAAAGCACGTGGACACATTGTTGCAAATAATTTCTGCTGAATCTCTCAAGGTTGCGGTAGGGTTAAGAAAGGGAACTTGACAACCACCTGTTTCCGAGCTGTTCGGTAATGTAAGTTTAGTGACGAGCCGTTAGGTGATGTCTGCCGAGATAGCGCGCATCATCCCTCGGGACCGCGCTATTATTGTCCTAGTTCACTCTGTAGCATGGACTCCTCCAGCGTCCATGCTACCTCGCGTAAGGAACGACAGGCGGTGCGTTTCCTGTCTGCTAAAAAGCCAAGTCTCACGATTTTTTGACATCTGAAAGTGACATGGTGCTTCTATGTTCATGAGCTGCTCCTGTCACTGCCGAGATAGTAGAAATACTTGGCGAACTGGACACTAATTTTAAGTTGGCAGTAGTGAAGCCTTCGAACTGTGATGGGTTGTCTTGTCCAGTGCCTTCTGTAGTACGTCGTCCTTTTTGGCGTCATTCTAAAAGCATGCCGCTAATGCTTCGAGTCCGCGCTCCGTCTTAACAGTCGCTATCGTGCATCGTGGCCGAATGCCGTCCAACAAACGCCTTCACAAATTGGTGAAGAGTGCTGTGCCCTCCAAACAACTTCAATCACTTTTTGATGCCCCTAAAACAGCGGTCCCGAACACTGCCAGCTGCCTTGCCTCAAGGCGCCGCCACGCAAACGCCTCCTACTGCGCCGACCACACGCCCCGGTGTCCCTCGTATCCGCGACCCACCTATCTTGACCGGCGACGATGGCACCGACGCGGAGGACTGGCTCACAGTTTATGAGCTCGTGAGCGTACCCAATAAATGGAATGAGACATGCAAGTAATACAGCTTGGTAATTTACCTCGCCGGCGTGGCAAGTTTGCGGTAGACCAACTACGAATCCGATTTTCTTACTTGGCCCGATTTCACGACCCCCATTATTGACGTTAATGGCTACCCTATCGTTCATGAGCTGCAAGCAAAACAGCGTTTATGCAAACAAGCTGAGCAGGCCGTGAAGCTTTGACATGCTATATAGAAGACGCTCGCGACTGCTGGAGAAAGCCGACGGAAGCATGTCTAAGTCTGGCAAGATCTGGATATTATGTAAAGCATGGAAGACGATGGCTTCACCATGGTGGTGGCCAAGAATCATCGCACAGTGGCAAAGGTCAACGCTGTGTCAAAGCTACGACGAACTGCGCCGGGAGCTGTCGATGACCCTTTGCTCTGCATCACGCAACGCGGAGCTCGCTGGCTTGTCCGCCATATCTGACCAGACCGCGGTGCTGTCAGAAATGAAGTCATTCGGGTGCGAAAAAATGGCACGCCAGTTATCTCGCGTCGTATTCGCTCAACCGCAGCACGTTCAACAGCCGTTAACAACATTTCTACATCCCCTCTGCCGAACGATTGAGCAGGATACGGCGGAGGTCATGCCTGAATACCATCGGCACCCTCCGGCTTCCGCGCTACTGAGTTATGTTGTAGTCGTAGCCAGGACACGCCGAGCAATCTCCGCCGCTAGACCTCTGTCCTTCGAAGTGGGTGTGCCGGCTACACACGCCGACGTCATCCTTAGTCCCCGAAAGCAGCAAACCATGCAGTTATTTCAGCAGACGGGCCGTCAATCGCATCGTGCGACAGGGGTGGCACCTTCGAAACCGCTTAACTGCTTTGAATGCGGTTACGCCGGTGTCGTGACACGTTATTGGAATCGCGTGCAGCCGCCTCGGGTCGCATAACCCATCCCAGGCAGTACAGCAGCATGGGACGGATTATGACCCACGTCCGCCTATGTCACCGACGTCACGCGCTGCTCCATATGTTCGCAACGCTCCTCCTCTACGACATCGCTCACTGTCGCCATTGCAGCCACGACCGGTCACATGAGACCAGGAAAACTAGTGGTCTAAGTCCACGAGGCAAGGGATGCAACGCTATCGAACTGTGAAAGCCCTCAGCAGAGCCCATCGAACGTAGCAAACGTCTTTGTGGACGGTGTTCGCGCATCTGCTCTTGTCGACACTGGAGCCGCCATATCCATTATGACGCAAAAGTTGACCGTTGACAATGAAAAGGGACGACGCGTGTCCAAGGACGGAATCCTCCCAGAGCCAGCCAAGCTTTGAGCGGGGCCCGAATTTCCCAAACCCACGTCTGTAGAAAAATTGTGCAGTTTTGTAGGACGGTGTTCCGACTTTCGACGCTTCATTCCAAACTTCGCTACCGTCATGTCGCCGCTGACGAAGCCCCTTGGAAATAACGGACGCCTAAACTCGTGGTCATCAAAGTGGGACGACGACGCGTTCGCAAAGCTCCGTCGTTTGCTGACGTCTCCTCCCACACTGCGCCCCTACGATCGTACGGTCCCTACAGAGGTACATACGCATGCCAGCGCTGTTGGCATCGACGCTACCCTTGAGCAGCGCAAACGAAGGTTCTCTGAATATGTCGTGGCATATGCAAGTCGCATGCTCAGTAAATCCATGACCAATTACACCCAATCACGAAAAAGATTGCCTAGCGATCCTCTCGGTCCTTACAATGTTCTGACCTTATTAAGGCGAAAGTCTTAAATGCATCATCAAACACGAAATTTCATGGTCTGTGTCGGCGTCCCGCGCCTACGGAGTCTGGGACGAGCGATGCACCGTTACGAGCTGCGTCGGGGATGAGCGATGCAAAAAATCATCATCACGTGATGGCGTCACCATATGACGTCATCACGACGTTACACATTGCCAATATTTGTGATGCGATTGTGATGTCACATGCTTTGGCGTGACGTCATATGATGCCGTGAACACATGACATCGTATCTTGGTCAAAAGAGGGTAGATCACGGACGTAGTGCAAAACCATGTGAGGTGGCGCCGACACTCGACGCAATGGAAAGTCCAGTCAGGCGCAGAATGCTTTCGATGGTTGGTGGGGCAGGATCAATATATCGACTGAGAAGAAAAAGAAGATGGCTTTCGCCTTAGAGCCATCTTGAGCGAATGCACAAGGGAACCTGTGAGCTTTTCTTATTAAAGCGAAAATCTTAGATGCCTCAACAAACGCGAAGTTTGACCGTTAGGCCCCACCTCGGCAGCGTCGGCGTCGCGCGGCTTCGGGGACGCGTGATACAAAAAATTGTCATCCCGCGATGACGTCACCATATGACGCCACGATGGCGCCAGCGACCACCAAATCTTGTAGCGTCATTACGACGTCATCATGGCGTCACTGTGACGTAAAGTGATGTAACATCACATGGTGCCGTCATCGCATGATATCGTAGCTTGGTCAAACGTGGTTCGATCATGGAGGCAACGCAAAGCCAGGTCAAGAGCCTCCAATCTTGCCCCTTCGAAGGGTTGCGGGGCCGCATCAATACATCGACTGAGAAGAAAAAGAACATGGCTTTCCCCTTCGAGCCATCTTAAGTGAATACATATGGACCCTGTGAGTTCTTGTATGGAAACTAATATAGGCCATTAGGTCCAGGTTTCATGGACCATATAGGTCCATAAAATATAATATAGGCCAAGAGCGCGCTACTCTTCGCACGACGCGCAGCTTACCGTATATGGATGAGCCCGGTCACGGTGGACGGAAAGTGTTTTCAGCTGGTACGGCATTACCGCACTTTTCTTACGATGAACCAGTACTGCTAGCTAGACCACTCTAACATGGAGAAGAAGGGTCATATTTAGCTCAGAGTGTGTATTCACCGTTAAGGGGTATCGGATGCAGCCCAAAGAGAAACACCACTTGCCACCCATCACACGCACTACCACAAGGAACTGAAATTCGCACGCCCATTCAACGAAGCGCTGGCCATACACACACAGTTGTCGCCTCTTGGATAGCAGACGCTCTAAGGGATCTCGGTTCACTAACACCCATCGGTTGGCCCTAAATCACGACACACACACAAAATATTGGGAATAATTGGGGGAAGCCAGGTGGGAGGGTCGGGACAATCAAGGAAATTTATTTGTGAAGACTGTGGGCATGTCTCCGCCTCTTATTCGGCATAAATGACGGAAACGTGGAAAGAAACGTACCCAGTGAACTTTATAGAGGGCCACTGACCTCGAAAAATCACCAAAGTTGGCCTTTAAGGAGAATTGGCGGCACTCCTCGCAAGTTTGCTGATGTCGCATGCTCTTCTCAGAGCAGCTGTACGCTGTCGAATTGGATACTTCGAGGCTAAATTTCTCAACCACCCCTTGGCTGTGTATTATGCGCCATTTTTAGCGGTCAGCGATCTTGTCATCACGAATGTTCTAGGCAAGTGCGCGATTTTTCTTTCTATTCTGTTTCGTAGGCGATTTGATTCTTGTGCCAGGTGTTATCGTCGTATGTACTCAGCTAAGTGAAACGTCGAAGCGCACTGCGGTAGCTCGGCGCCTACCCCGGCGGCGACGAACTTTGCGCTGTGAGTAGTTCTTTGCGCTGTTTCGTCGTCTTCGAAACTTCGCGGAGCGAAACGTTCGCGCGTCGAAAGCGCGCCGTCCGCGGTGCTCCCCGTGCGGTTACGTCTGCCGCTCGTTCTCATGTGCCTCCCTGTACGCGTGTGTCCAGACCGCCAAACGTCTTAAGCTCGACATTGCCTAAGTGTCGGTCGCTCGCTTTTCTTTTTCTTGTACGCAAACCCATTTGGCGAGGAAATGGACAAGAAGCGTGTTTCGCATGTATGCAGGGTGATTTGTATGCTGGCCTTCGTGTTCATTGCACATTAGACGACAAATGGCAGCCGTTTTTTCCGTCGAGTACGCAACAGCGCCTGCGCAAAGGTCGTTTCAAGGTGAATGTAACTGGTAGCAAAAATTCCATAGAAGCCCATACGTTCAGAAAATGGCAGCCAAGCAGCTGCTCATGGGGTTTAGCACCATCTGTGTTAGGAGCGAACACTTCCGCCGGAACAAAATATATAGCGGATGTGATGGAATATCCGGTAAACAAGTAGCGTAATTTTGTTGGCACCAGCGCTAAATTTGATCTAAAAGAGCTTTCGTAGGACCCTGATCACTAAGGATTCGCGCTAAGGCGAGCCGGCGAGCTCTTGACGAGTGCATTTCAAGTCAACGCCAGCTAAACTGATACTGACTCATGACGAGACAGTGGTGTTTAACTGTACTGTCGTTTAACATGCCTTAGGTTTACTTGCAAACTTTATTTTTCGTACTCGTATTGTGCACTCGTGGCATCTTACGTAGCTCGATTAAAGCAAGCTCCAGCGTACCTCTCATATATGCAGCGTTGCTTATTTGTTTCCCACATACGCAGGTGCCTTAATGTGCGCATTGCCCGTGTGCTTCAGTTGTAACAAGAAGAAATGACGCCTAGTCACGCAAATTTATTACATCTCTGTTTAAGCAACGGTCACAATAACGCAATTTTATTCCGTTGCACGCAATGTTCACCAAGCGGGGTGGTAAGCACAAAATGTGCGCAGACACTACGTGCGATATGCTTTGCCTTATGCTCCAATAAGATGCCGTTAAGTGTAACGTATACAGGCATGCGATTTGTAGCGCGATATTTAACTTAGCGATCTGCTCATCCAGTATGATAGCAGGCACTGCGTGTTCAGGAAGGAAACCGGGCCGCAGGAATACCGATTCACAAAAATCCAGCGAGCACAGCACGCTGAACCCAGTTACTTATCCAGAAGAGATGTGTCGCCAGGCGTACGTGTGTTGCTATTGCATCCTCGCACAGCCCATCGTTTCCGCTGGTGCCGTGGCAAGCGTTCGGCGGTAAATGTTATCCTCATTGTGCCGTTCGACACCGTACTCAACACTTTCACCAACGATGAAACGCACCTCACAACTCGGCGCACAGCAGAAACGCAATTATCACTGCGGGAATACAGGGAACGCATGCAACTGTGGAACACCAAAACACTTGAGAGGGCGTGTCGTCGCAGAAGAACTTTACAAGCGCGCCTTTCCATGCACCGCAAGGGCTGCAGTTGCACTGGAAAGTGACTGCGTTCGCCTCTCTCAGAGGGCACTAAGAAAAAAGGTTTTTTAGTAATAATTAAACGCTGTCACAAACTCTTTGCATATTGCACGTACATATTATTGTTAGGGAAATAAATGTAATGTGTAAAACATAGCGATTGCTTCGCTCTTGAATAAAACTTGGTTTTTCGCTATTACTGTTCGTTCCCTCCATGCCTAATCGCGCTTCGATCGCAGCACCCATAACACCTCTTGGTGATGTCACCAGCAATAGGTTCTGAGCCGCTTTTCGTTCGAAGCTTCGCGACCTATTTGAATCGACCTTGGTCGTTGTAGCAGCACACAGAGCACGATACATAGGAGAAAACACAAGCAAACAAAACGCTCGCTGGCGCTGCTTGTTAGTTCGTGTTTTCTCTGCAAATCTCTGTTTCCTGCGCCGCTTCACACACGCACAAACACGCACATCATGATGGTCTTTGACGCGTGCTATTTCACGTTGTTCAAGCGGTTGATCCTCCCTAAATAGCAACAAGTATTTCTGGAAATGATGCTGTTGATACTGAATGTGATCATAGCCAGCCTGGAAATGTCTTTGGCGCATTGCCCCTACTTTCTGCAGTTATGGTCATATGCGCAGCACTGGCCATACACACATGCCGAGAAGGCATTATGAAGGGTGTGTGCGTTGTTATTTCATAGAAACGTTTTCATCACTTGTTTTTTCACATTCCTTTCAGGTGTGAAAAAAGTGCTGAAGCGGCAATCCGGGGACGTTTAAAATGTCGCAAGCTGGTTAGCGACAACAATTTATTTTGTGTAAATATATTAATGCATGTTTCGTTGAAATGCAACATTTCGCATGCAGCAGGGGCGGTACACGCATGCACACGACATGCTGACATTAGTGTAAGTTGAAAGGGCACTGTAAAACTTACAAACACACATGTGACACGACACCTATCCGATTTTCGGTGTGCACATTGAATATGATAAAACGCCCTGCTGTGACAATATAAGCAGCATAGACTTTCCTGTGAAACAGCGTTTCCACAGTACCGTTGTTTCGCACCCGACCGTAAGTCAACCAAAGCTTGCGTTCATTTTCACAAATGCAGTTACTCCCAAAACAAAGTGTACTGCATGCTCTGTAAAACAGGACACATTCTTTCAAGATAAGGAAACAACACAAAACCCAGTCCAAGCACAAAAAATTCATTAAACGAAACCCTCTGTTATCCATTCTGAAGAACGACGAATAAAATGTCAAGTGAAATATGACAGAAATATCTTGAAGAACTTTTGCTGGGCTAGTAGGCAAATTACTTAGAGAGGAAATTTTGACGCCTAAGCACCACCAAATGAACGACGAAGCACAGGAAAAGAGCGCCACAGGAAAAGAGCGCTTGCTTGCTTGCTTGTTCCTAGAGGAATGGCACAACCCACCACGGGGGATCGGCCACGACTCGTGCGGCAGTAGGATTTGTGAATGAGGAAAAAACACAAAAAAGGAAGGGGGGAGGGAATAATCAAGACGCTCTCTTCCTATGCTTCGTTTTTCTTTTGGTGGTGCTTAGGCGTCCAAATTTTCCCTCTAAGTTTACAGGAGTAACCGTTCTACGCAAGCCTCCGTTTTCATGCATTATAACGGAATAATTTACGGGCCGCCCGTT
The DNA here is from genome assembly GCF_013339695.2 of Rhipicephalus sanguineus. NCBI lineage: Eukaryota > Metazoa > Arthropoda > Arachnida > Ixodida > Ixodidae > Rhipicephalus > Rhipicephalus sanguineus. The sequence goes on along the minus strand of NC_051182.1, from coordinate 83,015,026 downwards.
CAACGGCCACCGCCGTTGACTTTTTTTAATTTTTAAATAACGAAAGTGCTGTATTCCAACTTAGAGAGTCATGCTCTGTTAGCGATCACAGAGTTTTCTTCAGAAATACACAGAGTCACGTTCACGTAATAACGGAAGTGTGCTGTGTACGGTGATACAGAAAAAGAAGTTAGATAATCTCAGTGAAACGCAGCCTGATGTTACTTATAGACAGAAATGCATCCGGCATCGATTTACTGGCAATTTGTTCTGTAAACTGAGACTTTCTTGATAGTGTAGGATGTCAGCCGAGTTGACAGGCCACTGTTCGGCAGAGCGCGGCGGCTGTTAAATGCATGGTTCGCTGGCGCGGTCCCACTAGCGAGCCATTGTCGCTCCATATTTTTTAAGTAATAACAGTGTGCATTGACTCATTTTTTGCGGGTCCAGACTTGGCACATATAAGATATTTTAAGATACATGTGAACTCTCTTTGATGTTGAATTTACTCCCGTTGGGGGGCCGTGGGACTCAAGAAATACTTAACGTGCCTCTTTAAACAGAGTCATATACGCCCAGGTCAAGACTCACTGAAAAGAGTAACACGTACTTTTTTTGTTATAGAGTAGTACATCTAAAATGCATTTCCTTGCACCAAACGCACAGTGTAACCAACCGTTTCAACGCTATAAAAGAAGTCTGGGTGGTATATGACACTTCCACGGTTTCTATGTTCTAATCGTTAGGATCTTCACGTCTCAGGGCATGTAAAAAATAGCGATGACGTAGTGTGTGACGATGACTTACAACACAGTTATTTATTTTTATTTATTTATTTAACCATACTGTAGGCCTTTGTACAGGCCCATACAGGAAGTGGTTAGAACATGTACACTTGAGCATGGGAATAGTAAAACTGTATGAACGAGAAAGTTGGATAACAAAGCTAAAACAAAACGAAGCTTAGCAAGTAACCATTCTAGCAATCAACGTAAGAAACGTTGCTGCATTTGTCATACAATGTAAATAGGGTTCTAACATAATATAGTCAATAAATATCACTCTACAGAATATTGCGAAAAAATTATCACATCCCAAGAAGCACCATACAATTACACAAGTTCCTGCAAACATTTATATTTCAAAGTAAATGCCTATGTACAATCAAAAAAGGGTTCCAGTTTCGCGATAAATTCTTCCACAGATCGACAATCAACAATTTCATTTGGTAATGCGTTCCAAATTTCAATAGCCCATGGAAAAAATGAATATTTAAACGTGTCGCACTTGTTCTGATGCGGCCTGATGTGTTTACTGTGACATGTTCTGAAAGAGTGGCGGTGCGGTGGCTGCACGTAATCTTCTTTGTTTATCTTTATGTGGTTGTGATAAAGCATAAAAAGAAACTTCACGGCCGCCACAACACGCCGACACGCAAGGGTAGGCAGTGCTGCTTGATTTCTAAGTGCTGTTACGCTCTGGTGTCGAGAGTATTTAGAATATATACATCTTAATGCTTTATTTTGTATACTTTCTAGTTTCTGTACAAGTTCTTTTTGGTACGGGTTCCACACAATGCTACCGTACTCCAGAATCGGTCTCACTAATATTTTATATGCTGTTAATTTCACATGCGACGGAGCCGCAGATAATTTTCTTCGCAGGAAACCTAGTGTTCGGAACGCCTTTGTGCACGTGTTTTCTATGTGAGCATTCCATTTCATGGCTCTTGTAAAGGTCACGCTCAGATATTTAACCGAGTCTGTCTGTACTAAATCATTTCCCATTAGTCTATAATTGAAGCTAAAAATCGCCTTTCTATGAGTTATTATCATGCATTTAGTTTTCTTAACATTAATTTCCATCCCCCTCTTGTCACACCAATGAGCTATCTTGTTGAGTGCATTATTTAATTTGTGCTGATCATCGATTCCTTGCACGCAAGTGTAAATAACCAAGTCATCGGCGAAGAGCCGTAATTTTACTCCCTCTTCTGCGCAATCAGCGATGTCATTAACGTAAATGAGAAATAACAATGGTCCCAGCACAGATCCCTGCGGCACTCCTGAATAAACTTCGAGTTCATCAGAGTCATAATTACTTATAGAAACATACTGTGTTCGGCTTGATAGATATGCTGCTATCCATTCCACAATATTGTCTGCTAATCCAATGGACCTGATCTTTTCAATTAATTTATGGTGCGTGACACGATCAAAACATGTTACAGAGCCAAACACGCACATTAAATCACATCGTACAAGCGTGCAGTTATTACTTCCTCAGACGTTTCGGACCGTGAGGTTCTTTACTGGACCTTTGAAGGTCCTATCACTCGGTGTCGTCCCAACCTCCAGGATTCCCTTCTCCCAGGACACGTCAAAGCCCCGCACGGCGAGCGTAGGAGAAGGTAAGACTACACTGTTGGATTGGGTGTGTGATAACGCTACTGCCCAAGTGCCGGTCGACGCAGGTGTCCTTGAGGGGATTCCAGCAATAATAATGTCAATATGTGTATATCTATCAGGATAACGGGCAATATACGAGTGTGCGCAATCACCATCTCATCCGTGTGTGCAATAATTTTTTTATGTGTTACTTAAATGGCTGCGCTTACATTATTGCCATTATTTAAAATGTCATTGTACAGCAATTTGCTCTCCACAGAAATATAGAAGCTTTATGTAAGCATAGCATACAACAAACTGAATCGAAAAGTTTAAACGCTGAAGAAGGATAGTTGGTTTTATGGCCGGTTGCAGGCGCGAGAAGTCACAGGACCGGTCGGGCAAGTTGTCGCTTCCCAAAACCCTCTGGCAGAAAAAGGAACTGCAGAGGCTGAAAATCTTTGCTGAGCCGTCATAAAGTCAGAAGTGTGGACAAGATTACCAGAGTAGATTAGACTACCAGTTTTACTTTGCTAATGCCTCTGCCGGCTGGTTATGCAACAGGAATAATAAAATCGATCATAGTGCCATGGACAACAAGGAAACTGCTCACAAATATAAAATAAATGTAGTTGTGGGGTTCTTCAACATTACCACAATTTCTTTGCGTTAGGGAAGCCATGCGAGTTCTTCTCAAAGAGCGGTTAGTAGGTTATGCGGTAAAAGGCTGATTAACAGTCCAAATACAGCAACGAATTCAAATATAATTTTGCTCTGCCAAAGCAGTGAAAATGAAGCGCTATGTTGCTATTAGTATATCTCGGTATCACAACTTCATCTTGAGCGCCTAAATTTTTTTAAAAGATAGACAATGAACTAGGATGAGTAAAACACTCACCGTATCCTTTGGAGACTGAGCCAATAATTAAGCATTCGATACTCGAATAAACGACGGTAAAGGTTTGCTGCACTACCTTGCTTTGTCCTGCAATTAAAGTGTACAGTAGGGTATTTATTGTTTAACCATCATACGAGAAAGACTGGCAGGAAAAAGCTTCTAAGCAGCTTGATTAGCTTCGGCCCCCAAAAGTGCACTTGGACGCGTTGACAGCTAATTGTGTTGAAGATAATTAGGATCAACAAGTGCACTATACAAGTGTCTCAACGATGAACTGATATTATCAGTGAAGCTGTTCCAGCTCGGGTTGATGCGTGGTTGTGTGTCGTCATCGTGAACGGGTATGTGCTACAAAATTTGGGCAAGTCCCACTACACACCAAAGGGGGCACCGCACATTGCCGCAAAAATGAAAGAATGAGAGAACCCTGAGAACCAGTACAGAGAGAGAGAAAAAAAAGAATGATATAAACAAACAAAGAGACAGAAATAAATATGAAAGAAATAAAAAGCGAAATGTTTTTCAAAAAAAAAAAAAAAACTCTCCGGAGGCGGGATTCGAGCCCGCGTACCCTCGATCCGAATGTCAGCATGGGGATGGGAAAGGGAGCGTGAGGAGGAGAGACGTGACGGTGAGAAGTAGCGAAACGAGGAGGAGAGAGAGTAAAGCGTAGCGCAGAAACAATGAGAAAGAGATGAATAGATAGGAAGAAATGCTGAAAGAAAAAGGGAGACAGATAGAACATCAAAGAAAGAAAATAAGTGGAGAGAGAGAGAGAGAGAGAGAGAGAGAGAGAGAGAGAGAGAGAGAGAGAGAGAGAGAGAGAGAGAGAGAAGACAAAGAGAAAGAAAGAGCAGGCAAGCAAACGACGGCCACCGACGGAGACATCGGGCGCAACCTCCGCTTGATAGTGCATAGCCTGGCTGCACCCGATCATGTCCGGAGAGTCATGTGGCGTCCTAAGTGGGCACTCCCGACGAGGAAGCCGCGCATCTCGAAGCTAGACATGTTGCTTGACATGAGTGACAACGGGCCCGTGCTTTGCTGTGCCAAGCTTTGCGCACCTTAGTACAAACTACCCGTAATTCTTCTGCATCCTCCTTTCTGAACAAGCTAATTGAGCTAGGTACCGCCAGTTAGTAATAATTTCTGATTTTCTTACTGTGGCGGGGCGATAAGAATACAAGCAGGGTATTTTGAATATTAAACGATGCTTGCAACAAATAGATGCTGAGGGACGATCGCAAGTTGCATTACATGTGTCTCAACGTTTTTGAAGTGAATATAGCAGTCGTAAATTAGTAAAATAAATCCCCGTACAAGATGACAGTAGATGAAATTGGGGTAAAGCAGTGAGCTATAAGGATAAGGTTACATACAAAGTTAGGGCTTGTCGTTTGAGATAAGCTATGCCTACAAAGCTAGTTAACTCTTGTGCTACGTACCTAATGTGGTTGCCTCAAGGCATTGTTTCGGAAATTATAAATCGAAGTGTTCTGAATGCTTTTACAGTCTATTATTGCGCTCTTACATTAAAGCGACACCGGTGACCTACTCCGTGTTTTCTGGCCGGAAAATTATAGCTTTCTTGGCAACATTAATATTTATTCCATTGTAATCAGTCGAATTACCTTACGAGCTTTAAAATTTTTATAAAATGTATGTCAAGCCGTGCAGGCGGAGTGAAATATTAATGCAGGAATTACTCATTGACGGCTAAAGTTGTTCGAAGTTAGCACGTGTTTAATTGGATCAACCATGTATGCTCAAACTGAAATTAGAGGTCTAGGCGAGACTTATGACGAAAAAAGAGAATTCTTGCTTATTTCTTCAAAAGTTGCGATTCTACGAGATCACATTTATTGCACATGGTATAGTGCATATAGCTGCGGTTAATGTAGGAGGGAACTGAGCCCTGACTTTAGCACAGCAAATAACAAGTTTGCTTGGACTAATCAGCCTGTATATTACACGAGGGGATTTCTGTCTTTAACGCAAATATTCGATGAATTTCTTACACATACCATGCTTGTTTAGCGTATGTCTTGTTGAAATAGCATGCACGCTCCACATTATAATATTAAATTCTGTATGTTGTGAGGCGTTTCCTTTTAAAACGCACCTAGGCAAGTGCTAGGCTTTATATTAGGCTCACATGCTGGTATCTTGGGCTAAAGAAATTATATTGCTCAAATTGCGCAAACAAGCTCTCTTATGTGGACGAAGAAATTTGTCCTTTTACTTAATGGCTAAGCTTCCCGGTCAGTGGATCATTTACTCTTGCTGTTGCAAGGTCTTTGCAATGCTAGCAAGTTTAAGCTGAGCAGCAATAAAGCTTTGTAAAGCAGACACTATGATCTATTAATCATATTATCTGGGATTTAACGTCCCAAAACCACGATATGATGATGAGAGAGGCCGTAGTGGAGGGCTCCGGAATTGTCGACCACCTGGGGTTCTTTAACGTGCACCTAAATCTAAGTACACGGGCCTCAAACACGTTTGCCTCCATCGAAAAAGCAGCCGCCACGGCATGGATTTGATCCTGCGGCCTTCGGGACAGCAGTCCAGTGCCATAAGCACTAGACCACCATGGCTGGGCGACACTACGATCCAGGATGGGTGTAGTGTTATTGTTATATCTCATGGGCGCTAAACTGAGCAGGCTTGCCCTACTTTAGGTCTATGTATGGTTCTATACATATCAAGAAACCTAGGGTGCAAATGGGCTTGTTAAATATGTGATTCACAAGTGCATTTAACGAAATATGAGCTATGCAGATGCTAATGTGTTCGATATTATAGTCTTTAAAGGAATGCCCTTACTACGGCAGTGACTTAGAGTTCGTGAGCAGAAATAGTTCCGTGCAGTTGCGCTTAGGTAACGCGCGCCAAAACTAAGGCAACTAGTGCTTTTTTTTTAGTTCACAGAAAAGCAATTCAAAAACAGTGTGGGAATCAAAATAAAATATACTAAAATCTTACATCCAACTATAAGAATAATTACAGGCTATACGAGACATACCTGTAGAGAAGCGGCCGCAGATAAAAATAGGAGTCGGTTTGGTCATGAATGAAAGGAAGGCGTAACTTCAAGAAATCCTGTGACAGTTGACACATCACCATGTGCCGTTAGGTGCACCACTGTACTAGAAAACGCCAGCATAATAGTATAAGCTGATGCATTTAGAACTGACCTATTTCATTTGGCTGTACTTTTTTTATAATTTCTCTGACTTATTACACCTTACGGCAAAATGTTCACGAGGGATGAAAATTTATTGGCCCGTCATTGTTTCTGAGCTGCAATGCAGGAAAAAAATAAGTAAAAAATAACGAGAACAGTGACATTCCGCAAAATTCCATACAATGAGGGACTGCATACTGTTGATGTCAGACATGCTTGACGTTTCGTGTGGTCGTTTCAGCATCTGCAGTGAGATAAGTGATTATCAACCCGTATAGCCTTTACAAACCCTTATTAGTCACGTTTGGCATGCCCGATTTCGAACAGGGTTTTCAACGTTTTATAAGCGCAAGCCATCCCTCCTTATACTGCTTTTGGAGTGGTTTTCCTCATTTCTTAGTGTTTCTTGTTTCTTTGTGTTCACAACAAAAAATCGACACGCCACTACATTTTCGTTCTTCCTGAATGTTTTGCCGCAAACTGCTTTAAAATCAGATAATTTGTAACAAAACTGCTGCCCAATGAAACAGATCACTTCTAAAAGAATCAACCTATATTACACAAGAAAAAAGACGCGAAGTACCTGAGAGTTCAGGGGCGTAGCCAAGGGGGCGGTTCAAACCTCCCTCCCCCGAAATTTTTCAATTTTGCTTGCGTATATATACACGCACACATACAAACGCACGCACGAACATACATAAAGTATGGTTGAACCTCCCCCCCCCCCCGAAAAGAATTTCTGGCTGCACCCGTTTGTACCCTTGCTGTAAATTTCAGTATTATTCATGAACTAAAGATTGATTAGAAGAGAAGAACCTCTCGATCCTAATACACTTGGAAAGCAAGGTGGCTTCAAGAACAAGTGCACTTGCACTAGTGGTGCCAGGTTTTGGCGGGATGTCACATGACTAGCGGTTACGTGATTTTGCGCGATTTTTAGTTACGCGGTTTATGGGGGGATCATGCCACCTGACTGGCTTTTACGTGATGCTACGTGATCTTGTAGTTTTACGTGATGTTACGTGATTTTGGTAACGTGGATTGTTGTTGCATGAAGTAACGTGATTTGAGCCATTTGACTAGATGTTTCACGATTTTAGTGACGTGACTAGGTGGTATATGATGCTGCAGTGGAACCTCGGTGATACGATCCCGGTTCGTACGAATTTCGGGGTGATACGAATTTTTCTGTGGTCCCGGCAAAGGCCCATTAGCCTTGGCCGGTACCACACTGTAATGTGTAGTGTAATGGAGTACTGTTGTTGCGAACCGATTTTCACCCGCGACGTTTATACGAACGTACGCATGCGCGCAGGTACGAACAGGTGCTGCCCGCGCTGTCGCGGAAGACGCCGCAATCGCGCAGGCATGCGCGCCGTGCCGTTGCCTCCGAGATTGTGTGCGCGAATCTTGGAGGGAGGCCTTAATGCGCCTGCATTTGCCTTCGCGCTTAGATTCCAGATGACGTTGGCGGCGCGCTGTGTTTTTTTCTCAACACGACGCGTGCTGCTGTGCTCGAGGCAGCGTTGTTGTACTGTGTTTACACATGCCTGCCACGTCGATGCGAACCATGTCCTCGCAATCAGACATCCTATGAAAGGTAGACGGGGACCGAAAGAGGAAACGGATGGTCTGGGCGAAGGAGCTAGGCCTCGCCCCGCGCGCGTCTGCGAGCCCTCCGATTTGCACGGAAGACTGCAGAATTTTTTAGCAGATCTGCTGATTGTACACTCACAGCCGTAAATCTCCCAAAAAACATCCCCAATACCACCGCAATAAGAAAATAATAACAAAGGACAGCGGTTCTAGAACGTTCTGGTCTTCATCTATCGCGTGCAAAGTGTTCCTTAAGTCATTTTCGCCGCAGTATTATAGTGTCATGCGGAAAAGCATACAAAGATTAGGAAGGGGTCAATAGATGTGACGGGTCGCAACGCACCTGTTTTATTAAATACACACGCGCGCACACGCCGCATATTCACCAGTACAAGTATGATCGTGTATGGCTAAAAGCTTTTTTGGTAATCATTCAGAGCTGTTCATGACGTTGCCACGGCCCCGAGAAACAGTAAATGAGAACGTGTGCAAGCTTTCTCTTGTCGCATACTAATCTTGAATACTTTCTGGTGATACGCATTTCGAATGATACGAATATTTTTGGTGACCCCACGAGATTCGTATCACCGAGGTTTTACTTACATGGTTTCAGTCATGTGACTTCCTATTACGCAATGTTACGTGTTTTACTCACGTGGCTGGATGTTCCATCATTTTATGGGAGATTTATTCACGCGACTAATTGATGCGTAACGTCACGTAGTTTTGTGGGGTGATTAATTTTATGTTACGTGATTTTTAGTCACGTAACATACTTGCAGATCACAGATATTGCATTCCCTGACCGGATAAATCGGCGGCATCTGTTGTGGCACCGAGGCAAAAGATGAAGAACAGAACGAAGCGAGCGCGTACCGGCTTATTTTTGTTCGCACTACCCGTCGAAACGAATATTTAAGAGCTTCGCTGTTTAAAAAGCACTCTATATTGGATCGCAACCATTGGTCTAATTTACTGATTGATACACCTGCTGACTCTAACTGAACACGATGACCAACCAGTCCAAGTCGCACCTGTTTCGCTGCTAACCACACCAATAGCCGTTATACGGCTCTCCTCGACTGCGGCAATACGTTCTACTCAGTTGATATGTGATGTAGTGTTGCAATATGGTTTACCATTGACGCCGTCATCTTCAATAAAGATGGGGAAGAATTGCAAAAATTATTGGTGACCCAAAGTGAACAGCTATTATTTTAATGTTAATTGGATATATGCTGAAGACAAGCATTATATTCAGTGCTCCGGCGCGAGGATAATAGTGGACAACTCACAGTGACATAGCAGAATTCATAGTAAGAGATGTACACTTATGTAAATATCAAACAGGAGAGGCCTGCCATAGAAATGAAACTCAACCAAGCACAAGAACGAGATGGAGTGCATACGGGAGACTGCGGAATCATTACCGCCAATTTACCGCTGCTCTTTAAAGCGGAAAGTGAACCACTGAGTTTTACCAAAACTAACATGCAGGTAAGGGGCTTCCAAGATATCAAGATCCTCTTGCCGGCAGTAGGAGAAAAAAAAAAGCAGACCATGACGGGTAACTCCATGCATAAGGCAAAAAACCAAACTGAGACCGACGAATACTTCTCCGTACTCTGTCTACCAAACCCTAAGACCACGATATCCAGTCACCAACACCGTCGACAACATGCGCTGATATACGCAGCTACATTGTCTGCAAAGACAAACTTCCCGTCATCCCGAAAACGGACTTAAACCCCAGAAGACCCGTCTGCGCAGGCTGCAAACCATTTCGCACAGCAGCCCGATCATGATGGCCAAAACAGCCAAGAACAATTTAGCACAATGTGCAAATTCTGTGGCGACCACGCTAACTTTTTTCACGTGGTTATGATCCTGCCAGTCTGAGAGAATCATTGGGCAAATTACGCAGCCGACGTGTGAACTATGGGAGTAGGCTTTCTCCAGCGCTGCTCTCGAGGATCAGCGAAGCCTCGTGGAGTAGGGGTGGGTAGCAGCTCAGTCAAACAGTCTCAGATAGGAACCCGCGCAATGCTCTCTAGCACTAATGATAGTGAACTGTAAGGTTTCCGCAATAAATGTATTTTTCATTATTTCATTCTACATGGCGCCGCCGCATACGAAGAAGGAAATTGCGCGTGAGTCGCGGCTGGGTAATTTCTCAAGTGAATCGGACTAACTTTTTGCCTGCCTTTGAGTGCTTCGCTGTACGTACCTTGTAAAGGGACTGCCGCAGTGCATTTTCTTTCTCTATGAAGAAACAAGAAATGGCAAAGGCAGTGGTGACGGGAGAGAGCCGATTGGTGTTTTGTAATTAAGAAATTTGCAGGCTTTAATAGAAGCAGCTCGCGCTGGCAGATCATTGAGTGTTTGTTTGTGCTCAAACAAGCACTGAAAGCAAAATATCTGTGACTTTCATGCTTTAATTGCCAGCTTTCTGAACGGTGATCCCGAAATTTATTCGTAAACGCCTTTACGTATTGTGGAAATAATGCGAGCGCCATTGAATATTAAACAATTTGGCGTCTTTCAAAATGCCTCAAAACGCCCCCCGAATATCATAACTAGCGCCTCTCCACAGCGAAGCGCCCTAAGATCACGTCCGCCGTGATCTGACGTCGACAGCGCGCCTCTTGAATCGGGGCTCCGCGTGCATGAGATACTGAAACAATGGGTGTTCAGCAGCACGGTCACTCGATAAAAAGGTGTGGCGTGTTGTCTGCCCCTGAAAGGCGGGAACCTTCGAGATGAGTGTGCTACTGCTATGGCGCCGCAAGAGAGGTCGCGCCAAGGTACTTTGAAGTGACTCTGCACCGAAATTTCACCAAGACACTGCTATTGATGGAATCATGATGAACTCGTTTAATGTAGTTCAAGGTTTTGTTGTGCACTTTCCTGCCCTGCAGAAGTCGTCGCGGAAGCTGCGCCTTTAGTTTGGTCTTGTGTACTTGGCCATGGGCATGTCCTTGAAGTCGCTGAAAACCGTATATCCGTCGAGGTGGTTCTCATTTTACGAAGGCCTAGAAGATATTTTGGACTCCTGGCGCGCCATTTTCTCTTTCTTGAGAAGCGACGAAGCCAAGGGAACGAAGTGTGACAAGCTCAAGAGTTATTTTATCGCCTGAAGCTGTGCACGGATTGCTCGTTAAGATGAGGTTTCTGAAGACCAATTCGTGCGCCGTGCTCTCACTTATTAATGAACTTAAGGCAGAGAGTACCCTGGCATACCAAGTTTATGCCGTACTGGTCGTTCGTTTGCACGTACTCATCAGTCCATGGTGTGATCCAACCGAGGTCTTCGCATCAGAGGTCACAAGTCTGTTCGACCTCCTTCACGAGAATGACCGCTTGACTTTCGCAGACATTGACGATACTACGCTGCTGTCGCCGAAAAGTGGAGCCAGACATGTGAGAGCAGCCTGTGCGATCAACTCCAGTACAGCAAATGATCGTTTCGGTACTGTGTTCAAATTGTGAATCCATATGTGAAGCCCGAGCTCCCCGCGCGTTCCAAAGCTATGCGCCTATTTTTCAATTAGTGCTTCTTGAAACTGGCATGAGCCAGCTCCTGAGTGTTCTTGCGAATTATCAGTGCTATGAAATATGTAACATTGTTGAACCCGTGCCGTTTTGGAGACTTCACAACCTTCGGTTGCCACTGCTTTCTCACTGTTTCTAGCGCTAACGTTGAAAGGGCATTTTCAAAGCTGAGAGTCGTCAATCGAAAGGAGCCCGCTTCGATCACTGACAGTAACCTTGCAAAGTATGCACGCGTGTTTTACAATGAGCTTTAAGCTAAGGTTTTGTGCTAAGGTGTTTTGTGTTCAAGTACTTCGCTTGTCCATGTATGTTTTGTGCATTCAAACCTTCTAGAAAAAAATAAAATGCGCTTCGTGTGTTTTGATGTTTTAGTATTCAGATACGAATCGATCTAAAATTTTACGGTCTTGAGAATAATGCTAAACTCCAAATTTAGGAGAATTGGGGATTACGAGGAATAATATCCGATAAACGCCGAATTTCCGCCAGAAATATAAACTCCGATGAAGACCCGCCAGTATTCAAGAAATATAAACACCAAAAACACGGAGCCCTGCATATGCCACAACATAACCACACGAAGACCACAGCGAAAAAGGCCCGGGGGTCATGAAGGAATGCTGATTGGAACGCGGTGGAATGAGCAACGCGCGCACACTCAAGCTGACTGAAAAGAATAATACTGACCGATGAAAGCCACAACAGTAGCAGTTGACAGTGCATGGCAATCCTGTGTTCTGCCATAGAGGCTAGAATGGTTTAGCTCCAATGCAGAAATGCAAAGCACAGCGCATTGAAGAAGGCTGCGATTTCCATAGACAATTCAACAACGCTACTGGTGTCACCATTCTATTAATTATGAAAATTGATGCACAAACTGGTGTTTTTTTCGCAGCTCTAACAAACATTAAACGCATCAGAACTTATAAATTCCAGAAAATGAACACAATCGAAGCGTGCGTCATTATATTCGTTATTTTCGACCACTCAGAATGAACAGCATGAACTGAGCGATACTGTGGGGATATGTCAAACCAGCAAACGCCAATGAGTTTTGGTTAAGTATAGCTCGAAGGGCCACTGCCCGTGGTGCTGTTTGGAGTGAGAGCTGCTAACATGCCACATTCCTGTCGAGTATGACAATACAACGCCAGATGATGGTCCACCATGTTGCAGATATTTCCAGAAAAGCACATAATGGCGTAGGAAAATAGCATGTGTAGAGTTAGCTGCGTTTCCGGAAACAACAGCACCTTTGAAGAAAATCTAGTTAAGAGTTCTCCTACGTCGTGTAGGTTGTGCATTAGTCCCCTGGTGTTCCATTGTATTATTTTGTCCATATTAAAGGCGAGTTCGGGCTGTGTGTCGCAAGGGAGGAAGTTGACTTATTTTACAGAGCCTTTGTGACATCCTGTAATTGGATTTTTATCTTTCTTGGAGCGTTCAAGGCATTGTCGCCGTGGCGCAGGCATTTTTGCCACCCTCGAAATAAATTAAGTTCCACGTAATGAGCGCAATTCATTCTTAGCCAGAAAAAAATGTATGTATACCAAGCTATCAGGTGAACGCCACATGTCAAACTCCAAATTTTATGTCAGTGCTGCTTTTAGCGTGCATGTAACATCGCGATAATAATAATGAGTAACGGTATTTTGCTTTGTCATTATCTCATATATTTTGATTCAAGTAAACGCTCTTGCTAAAATCACCATTACAGTACATTCGAAGGAAAGCGACCACTCGTCAAACTTTTGGAGAATACAAAGGGGCGCTTACCCATCAACCAGGCGGAAAAGTGACACTAACGAAGAACGTGTAGTAAGCTCAAGTGAACTCAAGTTTGTTTTGTTTTTTCTAGTTTTTCTCGGTCCAGGTGCTGTTCAGAGCATCTGTTTCTTAGCCACCAACTCGTCTGAATGCCGACATTGCTGAGCATTAGAAAACAAACGGTAAAAAATAGCAACGCTAAGCACTAGCTGTGGTGGGCGTGACACTTGATGGTTTTCCAGACTTTCTTTAATCGCGGATTGCTACTCTGATCAAAATATTGGCGTCGCTTCTCATTTCTTCAATGTACGCACTAGGAAATGCGCCACTGTTCTGTCAAACCTGACTGATCTACACCATGACCGTAGTAAAAAGATATAGCATATCACAGCAGCACGCTTGCAACGCTCCCGTTACCTGTCCATTCAAAGCTGCTGCTTTTATACGACACAATCAGATGTGCTCTCCGAATGCATCGCTCAAAAAGTTGTCGAACAAGGGGTACAAAGTATGTCGCATTATAATGGGACGATTAATCGACAATAAAAATAACAGTAATATTGTTCTTAGTTTTGTTACCATTTAACAGACACTAGCAGCTGTAATTCGGGCTATTTCTTCAGGATACTGATTCTCTTGCAGCTGTAATACGCGCTATATAGTAAGGTTAAGTGCATTGAATCGGTCAATGAACAACATTTCAAGTTAAACATTTGAAGTAAAGAAAAACTTTTACTTCGCAATCACAAAAGATAATTAAAAAAATTCCGCTTACCCTTAACGAAAACGTCAATTAATTTTTCCTTCTTGTGCCAGAAAAGGCCAAGCCAAATTTCTCTAGAAAGAAAGCAATCGACAAGGACTGCTGAGGTGAACATAATATTTCAAGCGAATGTACAATGCAATGGGGGAAAATATATTGATTTAAGCACTTATTTTGCAGGTTCAGTCGGCATGTGTCCAGCGAAAAAAATGCATGACGAAATCACCATCAGCACTTCATTTTTGAAGTTGAAGTGCTTCATTTAAATTCACACAGTTATACATATACAGATATTTGGACCGATATCTAGGGAAGGCTTATATCAGGTCCAGTGATAAAAATAAAACAAACAGGTGATGTGCACATTTTAACATCGAGGTATTCATAACATATAATAATTTATAATAAACATAGGTATTCACGAAATGCACTTAGTCAATGTAGGTACTTTAGAAGCCCTGGTCCTCAAGAATAAAGTATTTACTACACTGCTTGAAGTTACGTGCGGCTTTAACCTCTAGGGAGAGTCCCTGCCGCATCTTAATGCATTGGGAAAAGTGTGGCGGAAGTCACGTCAAATTTATGGGGCAAACAAAACAGCAGACGCCCCGCGGCGCGCTCTCCACGCTTGTTATCCTGCACAGATTTGTAGTTCGGCGTTAAATTAGCGCGTATTATGCGGTTTGCATAATACGCGCTGCGGTTTGCAGGTCCAGTTTATGCGGTTTGCATGCCCGAGCGCAACGTGCTGAATTTCTTCGCGAAGCGTTTTTGTGCAACAGTACAGAAAGTACCGGTACGTGCCGTAATCAAAGACATTCAGCCCTGCATCATCGTATTCGAACTCGCATAGCATTTACGCGTTCGGCTGGGCGTTAGGTCTTTCTTTTCCTTTCTCATAGCCCGATTTCCCGATCCATTAGACGATTAGATGTTCTTTGCTCGTATATATGAAGCGAGCGTAGTAGCTATTCGGCACAACGCCAACCTAGTAGATGACGAAACTCACGTCGAAAAGAACACAACGCTGTATCGTATACGCGATCGCGCAAGTAAAGTTTGTAATTTCAGCGCCCACACTGCACAATACATACATCATGTGGTCCGATAAGAAAAGTTTATTGCCCTTCCGTACGAACGACACAGCACCTAAAAACGCGATACGATGCCTTGGGCGCATATTAGGTACGGCGCGTCAGATGCAAAAAAAAAAGTTTACGCGTGTTTTGAGTTGACACAATAAGTAAGAAGCAACACAGCGCACATCCGAGGGCTTCGCATGCAATTACCATGCATTGGTGATCAGCAATGGATCGAACCTACGTACACATGAAGAGTCACACGGTACTTTCCGCAGTGCACGTGATTTGCACCCGGTATACGTAACAGCTCGTCATTGCGTAGCTTTTCGAAAGAGCACACAGAAGAAGCAACATGTGTGAATTGATTGCACCGCCTGCACGGCGAAAAATAGAGACTGCAAGAGATTCTGCGACTCGATCGGTGCGCGCATGCGCTTGCAAACGACGCGACGGAAATCGCGAAATGTTTAGCTGCTCGTCCGCTTGGAGGCGATGCAGGTGTTTGTGATGTGGAGGCTTCACTAATGTGACGTCAGGGCCTCTCCTCAGTATTCCTTCCTCCATGTCTAGGGGTAAAATTTTCCAGATTTTTGTACCACTGAATGCGATAACTCTTTCACCGTATATATTATAGGATTTTGGTAAGTTCACGTTGCATGCACAGCATGTCTGGTACTGCATGTTGACAAAGAAAAGAAGTTACGAGCAATAGGAAATTTAGTGCGCCTAATATTAATTACTGAAATTGATATCTTGTGATTACATAGTCCCTTAACAGATAAGGCATGCTGTGTTTGCAAAATGTCATGGGTTATTCCATTGCTGCTGTTTGGATTACTAATTATGCGGAACACACGAAGAACAACATTCCTTATTTTTCTATTAAAGGCTCTATCCACTTTAGATCAAAATATCTCTCTAAGAATCGGGCCTATCCGAGACCCTATGCACAAGCCTGACTTTTGAAGGTACTGCTGACCTCACCAGTACACATATGTGATGTACTGGCGAGGTCAGCAGTACCTTCAAAAGTCAAGGGTGTGCATAGGGCCTCGGGTCACCCCCATTCTTACCAATGTATTTTTATCTAAAGGGTAGGTGTGCAAATATTCGGGTAAAAGAGCGTCTCAAGAATTGCTCCGGAGGCGGCTATTCTCACGTGTCTGAAATTGTATGGAGCGTAAAGTACTAGGTAACAATAACAGGTGCCAAACGCTTGTAAACAAAACCAAGATTCTGTATCGTCAGAGTAACCGGTGCACCAGAGAGCTGTTCAAAGGATTCAAGACTAACACTACACGTGGGTGTATAAGCGAACCACCTTCAGTATCTCTTGCTGATTATGCGCAAAAAATTTTAGATGTTACTTTGTGACGAAGGCGTATCATTGTCCAATATAATTTGTTTCAATTCACTATATATATATCATCTGTCAACCATTCAACGTTCAGTTGTGAGTCTGCTTGCGTCCTGTCTTGCTTCGTTTTTGTCCGTGCTTACCAGCGCAATTACTTGGCTTTAAAATGAATGCGAACCAGCAAGACTTCGTGCTCTCATTAAAAAAAACTATATATATATATATATATATATATATATATATATATATATATATATATATATATATATATATATATATATATATATATATATATATATACACATATATATATATATATATATATATATATATATATATATATATATATATATGCTTGCATATCTGTTTCCTCCTTCCTGAGGCATAAGCATAAAAAAGCGAAAGCGTTCGCACGAGCCACTTTTTTTGCCCTGCCCGACTGGCTACGACTGTTGCGACGCTATAACCCAAAAATCGAAAACTAGCGTGAGTCGCCAGCGATACGACGCTAGCGAAGCGTGGACAACGTGCAGCGTAGCCAGTCTCGCATAATTTTAATTTAGCTGTGTGTGGCGTCCTCGTGCGTTTCACCCAAATCCGCATGCGTTTGTATTCTGCCGTTAGTAGGCTGTAGAACAAATGGCGCATGGCGTGATTGTCTAATGCAGAGCGCTGCGGAGCAAGGGGTCGCACTGATGGACTCATCCTTCAGTGGCTTCTACATACCATTGGCGGCCCGAACAACGAGGAATAACGCATCGTCATAGGCGAGCGAAAACCTATTAACAAGAGCTGGAACTACTGCAGAAGAAGCTTCAAACACCGCAGGAGATGAACCAAAAGAAAGAGCAACAGCTTCAGGAACTGCAGTGCCAATTAAGTGATCCCATTTAGCAGAATCGTGGCGGTAGCATCTCAAACCTGGCAGTGCCTGCCGCCTCCCCTGAGGACGTCACAACGCCTTGGGACGGTATCCCACACGCTGCTTGACACAGCGTCTCGTGTGTCGCTGTGAAGCTTACGCAGTTTTTGGCGGACTTTTCCGAGGTATGGAGCGCTGTAGTCGAGGCGCAGTTCGCTTTGGCACGCATTCCACAAGACCGGACATACTACAGTTAGGTCGTCGCCCACCTGGACACCCGCTACGTCAACGAGGTGCATTTCCTTGTCAACCTGCCAGCGACGAACCTTTATCAGCCCCTCATGACTGAACTCATCAACCTCCTGTCACTCTCGGAAGACAAGAAGGTGCGGCAGCTACAGTCCGCAGAACATGTCGAGCGCAAAGCTTTGCAGCTTCTGCGTGCATGTGAGCTCTCGCGGGCAACATAACAGTGCAGGGTTCTTTCCTGCGAGCACTTTGGCTTGAATGACTTCCACGGCACGTCCAGGTAATCCTACAGGCTCAGCTTAAGCTACATCTCACCCACACTTGCCGAGATCGCTGATGTCGTTATCAAGGTCGCATTGCTGCAGATATGGCCCACCATCGAGGCTATCGCCACACCACTCAACACTTAAGAGATTGCTGGCCGTGTCAACGACTTAATCTGACAAGTAGTAAAGCGTGTCGGCTTTTATACGTGTAATATCGGAGATTCCAGGGTTATCGCTGGTGGCCGCGTAATATCTCGAAGAAACTACACTATTCGCGTCCTGCGCGCAATCTAAACGGAATGATATCAAACAATCGTGAAACTTGTCAAACATCGCGGCGTGGCCTGCGCAGAGCGCTGCAGTCTTGGCTGGTGAAGCCCAAATACATGAAAATAACACGCGTGGCAATGCACCCTCTCTAATGCCATCTTTTTTTATGCATCACCCCGATGCTTAAAACAGTACATGAAATTTATGCATGTAACATGCATGCAGTACACAGGAAAAAATAATAAAGCAAACAAGAACTAGAATCCACAGGTTCATTAACGAGTACAGGAAGGCTTCAGGCGTACTACATGCAGGCCCTCGGGCCGTGCCCAGCGCCGCTGAGAGTACGTCATACCGTCGGTGATAACCTCGTAGTGGAGGTCGCCGAGACGTCGAAGAACCCTATATGGACCGAAGTGTCGTCGAAGAAGCTTCTCGCTAAGTCCGCGTCGGCGTATTGGCGTCCACACCCAGACACGGTCGCCATGCTCGTATTCAACCTGGCGTCGTCGAAGGTTGTAACGACGGCTGTCTCTCTTTTGCTGGCTCTGGATGTGCAGACGGGGAGTTGTCAGGCCTCTTCAGCGCGCTGAGCGTAGACGCTGACGTCAAAGCTTTCCTCGTCGGAGACGTTAGGTAACATGGCGTTAAGCGTCGTAGCGGGGCTCCTTCCTTAGATCAGCGTATACGGCGTCATTTGTGTAATTTCCTGCATCGCCATGTTGCATGCGAAAGTCACAACGGAAGGATGGCATCCCACGTCTTGTGTTCGATGTCGACGTACTCACATGGCCAGCATTTCGCTGATGATCTTGTTTAGCCGATCGGTGAGCTCATTAGTTTGTGGGTGGTATGCTGTGGTACGCTGTGGTCCGGCGGTGGCTTGTTTGGCTGTATCTCAATATTGCCTGCGTTAGGTCAGCAGTAAAGGCCGTACCTGCATCACCCATGCGCAGCAAGGCGCGAAGGAAGGCGCGGTCTGTGCATTTAAGTTAGAATACGAGTGTCAACATAACGCATGGCGACGCGGCAGCGACGACGAACTCTACAGAACTACAAGACTGGTAGTGCTTGGGTGGCGGGACAAATTCTTTTTGTTCGATCAAAGCGGCACTTTATTCTTTCTCCCACCTCTACAGTATTGACCCCGCACAATAGAACAAGGCGCCTGCAGCTTCCAGCAGGCCGGCACTAAACACCCACTCAGTGCAGTCAACGGAATCGTTGATGACGACTACGCAGTGTGACAGGAAAATCATGTCAAAGTCGTTTGGGTACCACATAATACAAAGTGCTCGATTGGCTTAAGTGCGCTTTTTGCGAGACCTCCGGAGATGGCAGCATGACTACTACTTTAACACTTCACATCGCAACTTATACAATGTCATCTTGAACAAGTCCGCCGCGGTGGTATAGCGGCTACGGTGCTCGGCTGCTGACCCGAAGGTCGCGGGTTCGATCCCGGCCGCGGCGGTCGCATTTCGATGGAGGCGAAATGGTAGAGGCCCGTGTACTTAGATTTAGGTGCACGTTAAAGAACACCAGATGGTCGAAATTTCCGGAGCCCTCCACTACGGCGTCTCTCATAATCATATCGTGGTTTTGGGACGTTAAACCCCAGATATTATTATTATCATCTTGAACAAAAAGAAGCGGGTACACTGGTTTAATGAAGACTCCGTCTATAAGGCGTTTTGGCCATGCCACGTGGCAATGTGCCGACGAAACAACGAGGACGAAGTCAGTGAAGTCACCTCTTGAGCAGCATTCTAAATCAGTTGGTTTTTATCTTAGCTTATCACGCCTTCTTTTTATCGAGTAGGTGCTGCTACAGTTTAAGACCCTGCACGAATGCGACCTATTACATCTGGGGAACAGCCACTGGAATTATCGACAGAAAACACCACAGTAACATGCAAATCACCCAAAACAATCCTCTCGAAGGCAAATGTGTGGTACCTTAAAATGAACGTTGAAATCATCAGCTGTTCTCAAATGGCGTGTCGCAACTGCACAAGCAGCCGAATGCAAAAAACATGCTCAGAATGACCAACCAAGATTCAACAACAATACCAGTCTTGGTCGTCTGAATACCAGCTCATGAATGATTCATTCCTTGCAATATGACCTCAAGCCTCGTTGGATCAAAGGTTTACCCCCCAGACGACGCTGAGGGAGGCGAGTCTGAATGCGGCACCTCTTAGTCTTGTTCTACTACATCACACATCATGACAAGTGAGCCAGCAGGATGGGCTCAACCGCGGACATTCACTATGGTGACAGTCGGAAAGCTAACTGAAAGCAAAAGCTATGCAGCTTAGCCCTTTAACTGGCCATTAAACAATATCGTTGAGCTGAGTAAAATGCCAGGCAAACAACACACACTTGAGCTTTGCCCTTCCCCGCTAAATTACTCTTTAATTAGACTTTAGCTCATCTTAGTCGACAAAATAAAGAACCCAGGGCGCCAGCTGTTTTATGTAGATGTAGACTACAGTGCTTGCTGTTTTAAAGACGATAGTCTTTCTTGGGGAACTTAAACGCAGAAATTTTGGTCTGTCTTTCCGTCTGTCTGTCTTTCTGTTTGTCGGCACGTCCCTCCATTCAGCCACTAGGCCAAAGTTGAACCACTTGCCCAAAGGGCCAGCCGTCTTGAACTGGTACGGCTGTTCATACTTGTGAACGTTGTCGATCAAAAAGTAAATATGCATATCTGAGGTGCAACATCACTAGGTAAGTATTAGGTGGCGTGTTCCTTTAATAGAAAATGCATACATACGTAATTTTAAGGACCCTAGTTTCTTAAGCTGCGATGAAAATGCATAAGAATGGAAGCTTGAGCGAGTTGGTATGCGTTGATCTTTGTTGAAACAGCGCTCACTAGACGACGACGAAGTAAAAGAAGGCACAGGACAGGCGCTGCCTGTCCTGTGCCTTCTTTTACTTCGTCGTCGTCTAGTGAGCACTGTTTCAACAAAGCTGAAAATGCGACTGCGCTGAAATTTGCCTTCCTCCGTGCCCTTCGCACGAGCTCATTGTTGTGTTTCGGTTTCGGTTCTGTATTGCACTGTACGAATGCCATGGGTTGGTGTTGAAAAACTTTAGTTTTGAGAAGGCCAAGAAGGTGAAAAAAAATATTTAAAAAATGAAAAAGCAGCGTTGTGGGCGGCCTTCAGGCTGCCGGTTGTGGGCGCCGCTCTGGCGTTCCTGTTTTACTCAGGCGACGTGTAAATAAAAGAGTGTGTGGAGAGTACTCGTTGAGTGCGGACGTTTCTCTGCTTCAGCGCTTCGCGCCAAACCGCGTTTTCGGGCTGGCTGGCGTCCCCGCCGGTCGCGTTGGTCACCGCCGGTCTTCGCCTGCTGCTGCGCCGGGACTACCAGCACGCAACACAGCACTCATGTTTCCCGACGTATTGCCAGATGGCGTCCATATCTCACACAGCGCCTCTTCTATCGTCTTTACACGACATTTGCAGCGAAGCACGCAGATACGCGGCCAATTTTTATTTCGCTAAACGTGCGCTTTTCGTCATCGTCGTCCGATTGTGCGTACTGCAGTCATGTACGTCGCCGGATAAAGCAGTTTATCCTGTCTAAGCAAGTTGTTAATTTTGTCTCTTTGTAGAAAAAGTGCTTCAGGAAGCATTATTTAGATTGACGAGAGGTTTCTTAGGTTGAGTGAGTTACTAGTGATGTGTAACGGTGGTAAAAAAATGTTCATCTGCCAGTTTGTGGTAAAATGGCGCGCTTGTCGTTCCACCCGTTTTGCTGCCGTCTAACAAAACTCTGGAAATTTTGGTGCGCCGTATTTATAAAATCATCACTTTGTACAATATAGAGGGCGGCAAGGAAGCAGTGCAGGTTTTTTTACAGCGAAAGCTGTTATGAGGTCACAACAAGGGCCGTTTTTGGCGCCGAAGTTGTCCGCCGCCGCCGACGCCGCCACCGGTATCCGTAACAACTATCGGGCGAAATAAGAAAAAAAAGAGAAAAATATCCGGGATGGAACGAGGTTCGAACCGGGGCGCTCTGCGTGGGAGCCCAGAATTCTTCCTCAAAGCCATGCCGGTGCTTGAAACAGTTTTGCAAAAAGACCCTATATAGGCTTCATGTCCGGAAGGAACCTGATTTGCATATGTAATGTAGTGTGGTATAGAAGTAAGATACCCAGGCGTCACACAGCGTGAATTCTGTAACCAGGCATCACAGAATGCGAATTGCGCAACGAGTGGGTTGTTGAATGCTTCCAACCCATTACAAAGGCTTTTGCCACAGTTCTTCACCTTCATCAGCCTCATCATCAACAATGTGCACATTATGCCTCACAGGTGTTTAGCGGGTACCACGGATCTCCGCACAATGACGACAAATTGCATAGTGGCTGCTTCTCTACTTCACAAAAATTATGATTGATAGCGTAGTGGGTTCCTCGTAAGTGCACTTCTATTGGTTGCCAAGGAAGCCCATAAGGCTCCCACGATCCATTTACTCAGGGTCTCAATAAAGTTAATTCCCCCTCTCCATCTTTGTCACGTTAACGTACGTTATAAAGTGGGGCAGGAGAGTAACATAACGACCGGGCGTCGCACAATGCGAATTACGCAACTAGTGGGTCCTTTAAAGCATCCAACCATTACAAAGGGCTCAGCCATAATTAATCATCAACAACCGTCGGAACAACAAAGTGCACATAATGCCTAACAGATGGTACCTCGCTTCTTCGCAGAAGGGCGAATAATGTCGTATTGGGTGCGTCCGAACTTCACAAAAATTATGACTTGCGGCGTAGTGGTTACGTTGCTAGTGTACTTGTATAAGTAGCCACAAGATAGTTTATAACGGGCTCTAGAAATACCGCACTTCCAGCTTTCGCTGTGACTGTGCTGCGCTTTCCGCGTAGGCCTGGCGTTTTCACTCGGTTTTTACTCATCCAAATGTGTACCAACCAAAGTTTCATGAGCTTTGAAGCGTAAATAAGCAAAATACGGAACCTCAGCAGTTTTGTTGATCTGCCAGAATAAATGCCCTATTTCGTACAACGTTCCAGTTTCTTGCTATCGCAGTGGTTGTTTCGGCCTTGTGCCCAAAGTCACTTTTTAGAACTCGAAACTACTGCATGAAGTAGACGTCGGCAAATAAACGAAACCTATATTGACTCATAAGAAGGTTTCATTCGGGGTCAGCTATAATGAAACCCGCCGACGTTCTACTCAGCAGGCCTTGCCTCTCAACCGTGCTCAACCTGACTCAAGCTTGCTCTGTAAACAAATATTGAGGAGCGTTCATTTTAGTCCACCTTAATTTCGCTCAGACTCACATTTTCCTTGCTCAAGAGAGATTACTCAGGGAGACTGTAGCTAACAATGTGCTCAGGTGGACTCACCCAAATTCAGACTGACCAAAACACTGCTTTGCCGACCTTACCCTGACTAAAAAAGAAGTGTGGCCAATAAGTCAATGAGTTAATTTCCTGAGTGAGTTCTGTCCGCACGTCGGCAAAAAAAAAAGAACGTATTGTTCATACGGGATAAAAGTGAAAAAGTGGACGTGAATCATAATTGAAATGATTTCCACTGAGTGAATGTAGGTATGTGCCTGTTGCTGACCAGACCCAAGTATGAATAAAAGTATTGTCGTTTTATTGCCCTTTGTACTCCCGTCATAACACTATGTTCTGTCTCATTCAACCTATTGTTCCCACCTTTGAAATTGATGCTAGAAAATGTCATCATAAATGTGTGTCCTCGCATACGAAAACTGTGCGTGGGATAATATGTAAAAGAATTGAGCGTGAAATTCTGCATGCACATGGGCCAAGCGTCCTATAGGCTTATAAATTGATCAATGTACTAACGTTCAAAAGTGGTATTATTAAATCGTTAGCACTTCGTTTGATCAATATGGAAACACAAACGTAATTCAGTGGATGATGAAGGCAACAAGGAAGATATGTGAATGTTTGTCGCACAACAATTGCGAATGCTTCTGTGCAAAAAAGTGCTCCTGAAGAGTCTGTACTTAATCTTTTCCACAATACGTTCATTCATAGCAGTGTTGGCGGTAACGCGTTACAAGTAACGGCGTTACCGGTAACGCGTTCCTTTTTTCAGTAACTTAGTAACGTACTCGTTACTATTTCGGAACTGTAACGGGTAACGTACTTTCGTTACCATTTTTCGGTAACGTGAGGTGTCACGTTACTCGTTACTTTTCATTCCAATTATCCTCGCAGTCTTACACAAAATTCATTCGTCTTGTAGAAGCGCCTTTCTTTGAGCTCGCCCCGACGTTATTTTGTTGCTGCTGCGGACTGCTGTCGACCCGCCAATCGTTGACAAAACGACCCCGCACGGGGTCCTTTTTTGCGCAGGGGAAATTGTAATGGGGAGCAAATTCACGAAATGTATTAATTAGATCTGCTTTAGCTTCGGCTACCTTGCTATGGAGGTTCAAGTTGTAGTTGAATGTCGATGAAGCGAAGCGTTATGCGGTGCTCGTAACCGTCAAAAGCGAACTGTCGAGATCTGCTCGGCTTGAGGACATCGACTTCCAGCACAAAGAAGGATGACCGAGATCCAGCACAAGGAAGGATGACTTCTTCGGAAATGCCTTTTGAACCTAATCGCCAACTGAAGATGAGCGGCTGTCTCGGTACCTTTGATGACGCATGGCATCGTCAAGGAAAGCTTTCCGCGCGCTCACCAGCTCTTCCTTAAAGTGAATACAGGAGTACCATATAGTGCGTCCGTCGAGCTCCTATTTAGCGTAGGTGCGGACGTATTAGCTAATAAACGAGTCAAGCTGTCCAATTAAAGCTTTGAAACGCAGCTGTTGCGTATATTCAGCAGTTTGTAGTTACATCAGGAAACTGTTCCTGCAATACTCTAGCACTGTTCATAAACTTCGTATTCAAAATTAGTTTTGCTTCTTGTTATTTGCAACTGCGCCTTTGTTTCTGGTTATTGAAATCCTGAGCAAGCGACGCTGACCTTGAACACTTTCACATACGCAGTCGCAATATTTGAGGCAATTATACAGGTCATATTGGAAAAAAAAGAACTTGTTTATGTGCGCAAATACTTTTCCCCAGATTTATGCCATTTAAGCATTCTTTTATTGCTACAAAATCTGCGCATTTATTTTGGTAGTAGAAGCACGCCGTCATAATTACTGCAGGCTTGTTCAGTGGTGTTTTCATTGCGGAGAGCGTTGGTGATGAAATCGATCACTTTGTGTTTAATGACCCATTCCGAAAAATAGCTTCCCCATGTGCCACGCAGTTAGAAGCCATCACACGTAATTATACAGGTAACTTTAGGCCACTGTAATACTGCGAAGTTACGGCAGATTTGTGCAAATTGTTCTTGTTTAATCAGTATTTCGGGTAAAATTTTTGCTTGGGCGACAACTTTAATGTTACATGTGAATAGGAGTTTTATAAAGTTGCTATTGTAGGTTACTCAGTTGAAAAAGCACTGATTAATATTTCTGACTATGGTGTAACGGCAGAAGTAACGTCCGTTACTTTTTCTCGGTAACGGTAACGGTAACGCGTTAACTTTTTTTATGGGTAACGCAGGGCGGTAACGCGTTCCTTTTTCTTTAGCGTAACGAGTAACGTATTTAGTTACTTTTTTTCGGTAACGCATACAACACTGATTCATAGTAACGAGAATGAGCACAACTCAGTCATACTACTCACTAAAGCAATTTATGCAAAGACCTCCCTCGAACACGTGCTCAGCCAAAGTATGCTCACTCGCTGTCCCTCAGACCCAGACACACACATATTTTGTTCAGCCCGGTTTACTAATGCTCAAACAAGTAATAATAACGGTCAGCCGACACACCTTAACTCAGATTCGCCTATATTGCTTTCAGCCGGGCTCTCTGAGGCAGAGACTCGCCTGAATATTTATTAGACGGGCACACTCAGGCTCCGACTCATGAGTTAGTCAGACACATGACACACAGTCTGATTAGGTCGACTCGTGAGATAGCTTAACGACCTATGATATCTGCATGTAATTGTAGCGGAAGCTGCTCAGCACCACCGCATTCTTTTCTATCCCGTCTGCAGCCGGCCGTCGACAGCTCGCCTACGCGCGGCGCCAGCGCCTCCTCCTCCGTGTTCGGGGAACAACGTGTTGTCGGGGCCGGCTCCGGGAATTAGCACCGGCGGCATGCTGCGTCTGCTCGCTCGGGGGCCCCCTTTTCCTCTTTCTTGTAGAAGAACGCGGGGGTGCCTCCTTCTCTCCCTCGTCGAGGGGAGCTCTCGTCACTCGCACGGAGTGGAAATAAACAGTCTTGCCCTGCAACTCCAAACCGGCTTCACGTCTCTTTTCTCGCTGCCTCCGGCAGCCGACATTCCCGGCCGCTACAAAATTGGTGACCCGAACGCTTCAACGAACACGCCGCGATGAGCTCCGACGACAACGCTGCTGCCTCCACGCCTGCGGTCATCGCCACAGAACTGAAGCTACCAAATTTTTGGCCGAAAAATCCAAGAGTTTGGTTCAGCCAAGTGGAGGCCCGTTTTCAGCTCCGGCATATCACCTCGCAGTCGACAAAATATCTTCACGTCGTCGCAGCCCTGCCCCCCGACATTTTGGTTTCACCCCCCGCGCAAGAACAATATGACACCCTCAAAAAGACGGTGCTGGACCGCCTCGAGGCGCCTGAAGAAAGCAGACTGCAGCAGCTCTTGTGTCGCGAAGAGCTGGGCGACCAACGACCTTCCCAACTGCTGCACCGTATGCGGCAACTACTCGGTGTGCGCGCGCGTCAGGACGGCCAGCTCCCACTTCTTCGTGAACTTTTCCTGCAACGGCTCCCCCAGTCGGTGCGCGTGGTTGTCGCGGGTTCAAATGAGACGTCCCTTGATCAACTAGCGCAACTTGCCGATCGCATCACGGAATACTCAACTCCAACCTTTGCGCCCATAGCTGCTGCAAGAACACATGAGCAACCAGATCGACTGTCGCGCCTTGAGGAGAAACTGCAACACCTTACCGAGACCATGCAGAAACTTGAGCTATCTGGCGCTCCCCAACAGGACGAGCAACGACGCAACCGATCCCCTTCAAGACACCCAAGCTCTTCCCAGAGAAGCCATGCACGAGATACACAGGACGGAGTTTGCTGGTACCACCGTCGTTTCGGCACGGGTGCTAGCCGCTGCACTCAACCTTGCTCGTTTCCGGGAAACGCTCCGGCCAGTCGTTAACGGCGGCTTACGACATCGGCCCTCCACCCAGCCGCCTGTTTTTCGTAGTCGACCGCGTAAGCAACTCCCGCCTGCTAGTCGACACGGGAGCCGAAATCTCTATTGTCCCGGCAACCCCCGAGGATCGCCGACGTAGCAAGAACACATCGTCGCTGCAGGCAGTGAACAACACTGCCATCGCTACGTACGGCTTCCGCTCGCTGACAATAGACGTCGGACTCAGGCGCCTGTTTCGCTGGGTCTTCGTGGTGGCGGATGTTAATTTCGCCATACTCGGAGCAGATTTTCTCAGCCACTTCAACCTGGATGTGAGCGTACGTGACCGTTGCCTCAAGGATAACAACACATCCCTCAAAGTACGTGGTTTGGAGTCAAACATCTGCTCATCTGGCATCTGCGCCTTCCAGCCAGTATCAGCCTACCACCACGTCGTGGCCGAATTCCCCTCGCTCACCAAGCCCCGCAACACGGAGCAGCCGGTGAAACATAACGTGACTCACCACATCGTCACCACCGGGCCGCCAGTCACCGCCCGGCCACGACGGCTGTCCAGCAAAGGCTTCAAGCTGCACGCAGGGAGTTCGAGCACATGCTGCAGCTGGGAATTGTTCGCCCTTCGTCTAGCAACCATTCATCGCCGCTACACATGGTGCCTAAGGACGACGATTGGCGCCCGTGTGGTGATTACAGAGCCTTGAACGCATCGACAACGCCGGACCAGTATCCTCTGCCACACATTCACGATTTCAGCGCGCGGCTGGCAGGTACGAAAATATACAGCAAGATCGACCTTGTAGCGGCATACCACCAAATCCCCGTCGAACCGCAGGACATACCAAAACAGCCATAACAACTCCGTTCGGCCTGTTTGAGTTTGTCCGCATGCCCTACGGCTTGAAAAATGCCGCACAGACCTTTCAAAGGTTCATGGATGAAGTCACCCGGGGTCTTCCTTTCATCTTTGTCTACCTGGATGACATTTGGTGGCCAGCAGAACGCCTGCGGAGCACGAAGAGCACCTCCGCCAGCTCTTTCAGCGTTTGGATGAGCACGGTCTGGTGTTGAAACCTCAAAAGTGCGTGTTTGGAGTAGAGGCGCTCAACTTCCTCGGCCACCACATCACTGCTGAGGGCATTATGCCATTGGAATCGAGGGTGGAATCCGTCAAGAAGTTTCCAGCTCCAACATCTTTTCGCAAGCTGAGGGAGTTCCTCGGGCTCTTAAACTTCCACCGGCGCTTCATTCCGTCTTGTGCTCGAGTGCTCCAGCCATTGACCGACCTGCTGCGCCGAGACGACCAAAAGGCACCAGAATTTTGTTGGTCTGACGAACACCAGAACGCTTTCCAGAAAGCTAAGGACGAGCTAGCCGCGGCTACCCTCCTCATTCATCCACGGCCTGAAGCTCCTACACGCCTCATGGTGGACGCTTCCTCCACATCGGTCGGAGCAGTGCTGCAGCAACAGGAGGGCGCCCAGTGGAAGCCACTGGGCTTCTTTTCGAAACGTCTGAAGCCTGCAGAAGCACGGTACAGCACTTTTGGAAGGGAGATGCTCGCAATCTATTGTTCCATTAAGCATTTCCGCTACTTCCTCGAAGGCCGCGAGTTCTACATCTTGACAGACCACAAGCCCCTCACCTACGTATTCAAAAACAACAGTTCCTCCTACTCAGAACGAGAGATCCGTCAGCTCTCATTCATCTCCGAGTTTTCTACAGACATCCGCCACGTTCCCGGGGTCGAAAACGAAGCAGCTGACGCCTTGTCGCGCGTCAACGCTTCCGGCACAGAAGTCCTGGACTTCGAAGCTATGGCCGCAGCTCAGCGGGACGACCCCGAGTTGACAAGACTGAAGGGAGGGGGATCTTCACTCGTGCTCTCGGAGGTTGCACTTCCCTACGTGCAGAGCACGATAACCTGCGATACCTCCCAGGCAGCACCACGACCTTTCGTCCCACTGAACTTTCGCCGAGTGGTATTCAACACTTTCCACTCCATCAGCCACCCAGGTGTCCGCGCCACCCAGCGGCTGATAACGCAACGCTTCGTTTGGCCCGGAGTCAACGCGGACGTGCGACGATGGGCTCGGACATGTGAAACGTGTCAGCAAGTGAAAGTGACTCGCCACAATCGGGCTGCACTACAGGAATTTCGCACTCCTGAGTCGCGGTTTGACCACGTTCACCTCGACCTCGTGGGACCACTACCGCCCTGCCAAGGATTTAGGTACCTGCTCACATGCATCGACAGGTACAGCCGGTGGCCCGAAGCTATACCAATTGCGGACATATCAGCTGAGACCGTCGCGCAGGCCTTCATTCAAACATGGGTGTCCCGCTTTGGCTGCCCCGCCCGCATAACAACTGACTGGGGACGGCAATTCCAGAGCAACCTCTTTTCCGCACTTTCAACGCTCCTCGGCACGAAGCTGCAGCATACAACCGCCTACCACCCCGCCAGCAACGGAATGGTTGAGCGCTTCCACCGGCAACTCAAAGCCGCACTGGCAGCGAAACTCGACCGCCAGCACTGGGTGGAGAAGCTCCCGCTCGTTCTTCTTGGCCTACGCTCAACGGTGAAGGAAGACCTCGGCTTCAGCGCAGCGGAAATGGTCTACGGCTCAACAGTGCGCCTCCCGGGAGAATTCTTCTCCGACCAGACACCTTCCGCCCCAACAGCCTCCGATCACATCGAGAAGCTGCGCTCATGGCTCGCGCAACTCAGGCCAACAGCACCTCGCATCGCCCGCAACAGGAAAGTTTTCACTTTTCCTGACATGGACTCTGCTACCCATGTGTTCGTGCGACACGACGCAACGAAGCCGCCCCTTAAGCGCTGGACACATGGTGCGAATTTGGATGCGATTCGTCGTACGGCTGTTCGTGCCAACAGCCGCATCCGACAGACGCCCAACAGGTTCCATCAGCGTGCGGAGACGATTCGCACGCCGCACGGGCATCCAACTTGCTGAATGTAGCCGCGCGGCTGCCGCGTCGGTCTGACGGCCGCAGCCAATGGCAGCGCGGGAGACGCCTGACGTCACGCCTCTGGTGGCGCGTTTGTTGCTTGTTTGTTTGTTTGCGCGTTTGTTGAACTACGTTCGGACGGCTCCGATCATGAAAAACGTTGGTTAAACTTTCTTTCTGACATCAAATAACTCATGACGTTTGAAGTGGGTCATTTGTGCAAGGCGGCGCCCGTTTCCGAACCACTAGCGAGATATCGAGCCGTGATGGAAGGCCACTTCGCAGCTAACAGCCGCACCGGCCGTCTCGGCGAACCGGCTGGCTTTGCTTCCACCGTTGCTCGTCAAATCGAGGCCTACGAGAAAACCAATTGCGCATGTAAACGCGTGTCATCAGCGTAAAAGTTTTAATTGTGTTGATAAAAATAAGTGCTCGACGATCAGCTCGCGTTTTGATCGCGAACGGCGCTAGCGACAGCGTCCGCCTTGCTAGGCCTACGCTCGGTGTCGTAACAAGCCTACTCTCGGAGTCGCGAGTGAATGCGGTCTGTTGAGATGTTTGTCGCTTGCGAAGGCGTAGCTTTATTGGCAATGTTCTTACAGAACGAAGCGTGGCTGCGTAAGGTTGTTTGTTTTGTAGTCAACGAAGAGGATGCGATGTCTTCCGAGCGTGCAAGCCGGGGTGCCGTGTGTGGGCGGAGCCTGCGCGCTGATTGCTCGTTCGCCCCCATGTGTCCTGAATCGCCGTATACCGCGTGCGGCGTCGCACGTCGGATCGGATGCCGAATCGCACCATGTGTCTAGCACTTTACTCCGCCGTACGATGGCCCATTCAAAGTTTTGGGACGTACTAACAAAACCATCGCAATCGACGTGCGGGGGAAACGAGAAGTCGTCGCCGCTGACCGCGCCAAGCCTGCTCATATTGAGGTTTCCATTCAAGCAGCCTCTCACGTACGATTTCAGTGCTAACCATTGGACTGTGACCTTTCACTATTCAGCCCGTAACTGCTGTCCTTCTTTAAAAGCTCCGCAATCTAGGGGGGGAGCCTTTGTAGCGGAAGCTGCTCAGCACCACCGCATTCTTTTCTATCCCGTCTTCAGCCGGCCGTCGACAGCTCGCCTACGCGCGGCGCCAGCGCCTCCTCCTCCGTGTTCGGGGAACAACGTGTTGTCGGGGCCGGCTCCGGGAATTAGCACCGGCGGCATGCTGCGTCTGCTCGCTCGGGGGCCCCCTTTTCCTCTTTCTTGTAGAAGAACGCGGGGGCGCGGGGGTGCCTCCTTCTCTCCCTCGTCGAGGGGAGCTCTCGTCACTCGCACGGAGTGGAAATAAACAGTCTTGCCCTGCAACTCCAAACCAGCTTCACGTCTCCTTTCTCGCTGCCTCCGGCAGCCGACATTCCCGGCCGCTACATAATCATTTACTGCGTAATCATTTTCCACGAACGCCGGCCCTCAGCTTGTCATTAGGGGTAAGGGAGAGACTTCGTTTTGTGAAAATTTTGATTTTGAGATTTTGCAGTCATCTGATCGAAAATTCTTTTACCTTCCAGAAAATTTATCACGATTGGGTACTCTCGCAGATTATAAAATAATTTTGGCCCTTTCTCTTCAGCACGTTGACAGGAAATGTGGGTGCAGCTTTATGTAATATCCGCGTTTTTCTCAAAACAAAATTTTGTGAGACTTGTGTACTTTTTTCGGGAACTGTAAGGCGTGAGCTAATAAAAGTTTTCACGTGTGTAAACAAGGAATACTTACATAACTGGGAATGAAATCGATAACCAAAGTGCATTTGTATTTTAGTATAAAAAGAAGGAAATATGACTTTGAAGGCGTCGGTTTTCTTTGTTAGACATAATATAATGACTTGGATTTACTTTCTCTTAGTTCTCATTAATTTAGAACGAAAAGCCAATTTATGAGGGCCAATTTTGATACATTTTATGTTTTTGATACACTTAAAACACAAAAAAATCTGGTTTTTGTTGTACGCTCACAATTCTAGTTCCACTCATATAAAGCATTAGTTGCTACCATTGTGACAATTGAAATGCTCGGCAAATATTCAATCTTAACAAAAAGTGCATACGTACAAAAGCTAAAACAAACACTATGTGCAATTTAAAACAAATTTACAGCTCCAATGCCCCTTGCCTTGATTTTTAAAAATTTCTTACAAATTTCACAGTCATAGCTCTACCACTGCTATGAGCCAAATGTCCAAACCTATTTTATATATCTCACCCTACCCTAATGAGTTGCAAGTAGACAAGGGTCACCTGGCATTTTTATGCATTCCATATCATCAAAAGAAGCCATGCACACCACCACGGAAATTTTGCTGAGTACAGCTTTTTCTTCGAAGATTTTGGGGTTTGCTTTCATAGCAAACATGTAAATTCCTTAGCGCTATTCCTCCTGATCACCCATGGGTCTGTCCACGACAAATTTCCCAGCTATTTGGACGACCGCATCAAATGTACTCGAAAAAAATTGTGCTCATTTAGCACATTGAAATCAGTAAATTACTAGAATATTTTGGAGAGATAAAATGTCTTGCTCATGTGGGGGTCTGCCGAATTTCGCAGCTTGTCGTCAAATTAAAATTTGTCTGAAAAATTATTCTGAAAGTGTCGTTTTTTGTTTCAGTACCAATTTCCGTTTAGAGCAACAAAGGCGTTTGTGTGAGGTGTTCCGAGCTCAATATACTGCAATTTTTGTGGGATAAATCACTCTAGAAATTTCACTATAATGATCTATGTTTGTATTTTTACACATATAATATTGTGCTATGTATGCACGTCTGACTAGTGAATACTTACTTTACAGGTGGTACAGTTATCGTTAAAGGTATTTTAAGGCCACGTATGCTTATATTTTGCGAGCAAAAAAATCACAAGTTTGAGAAAATCTTCATTTTAGTCCACACTGACATTCAATTTACACCACGTGCTACTCCAATTAAAAATGAACTTGATAGCTCAACTGAAAGCAAATAAATAGTTCGTAATGTACGGCAAATTTTATGATTATACTTTTTGTTATAAGAAAGAAAATTAATTTTTGATTTTACCACTGACGGCAATGGGGAACTTCAACAGGAAGCTGTCATATGACCAAATGGAAAGATAGCCGTCAATGGGGAACTTCGAAAAATTATTTTCTTCCTTAAGACAAAAATTGTAGTGTTAAAACTTGCCTTCTATGAACTATTTATTTGCTTCCTATTCAGGAATAAAGCTGATTTTTATTTGGAGCACCACATAGTGTAAATTGCGTCTCAATGTGGATCAAAATGATGATTTTCTCAAATTTGTTTTTTTTTCGTATAATGTCGAAACATCAGTGGTTTGAAAATATTTTTAATACAAAATATGCCTTCTCTAGAATAAGTATTCGTCTTTCAGATATTCATACATAGGAAAATATTAAAAGAGAAAAAATACGAACATAGAAACTTTTGGTGATATTTCTGGAGGTATATATGGCAGCCAAATTGCCCTTATATTGTTGATTGTCGAACAACTTAAACAAACCCCTTTGCTTAAATGTAAACCAAATTTCGTATTGAAACAACAAACGATACTGTCAGAATAATTTCTGTTGGTACCACACTCGCACAACACTCTGCGAAATTTGGAAGCCTGCCACATGACCAAAGATGTTTTTTTCTCTCTGAAATATTCAAGCAATTCACTGCTGTGAACGCACTAAATGAGCACAATATTTTCTAATACATTTGAGATGGTTGCCGAAATGGCTGGTACGTTTCGCGTGGAATGACCCTCATGCTACAGCATTATTACCGATTCTGCCTGCGTATTTTCTCCCTGAAGAGAGTGCAAGATAAATGATAATACCTCAGACCAGACTTTCTGTGCTTCCCTAATAAATTCTCTAGCTCACTTCTGTCATCATTGCACAGTTCTAAATATGTCATTTTCTTGCTATCTGAATGCGAATATAGTACGTTGGAGAGAAGCGCTGTTGATCTCTAATGAAATTAGTGGTGTGAAAAGTTTTGATAGCTTGATAACTTCAGTACGACTGTACGAGGTACTTTGACTAATACATCAATATGTACGTACTTGGGGTGCCGTTCATAATATACCTGCAAGACAAAAATACATCGAGTAATATTAGCTGCACATAATAGAGTCACTCTCATATCTCCGTTCGAAGTTCTTGAAGCAGAATCGAAAAACCCTGTAAAGAGAACATATTTGACCACCAGTGAAATTTTACCCAACATATTTGATCCCGTGGGAGTGTTATGCGGCTGAGATAGTTGCGTTTATATAATATCAATAAAACTGATTCACTTGGTAGCAGTGTTATGCAGATGTGGTGCGATTTTAGTGCGAATGGCAACAAGAAGACATTTCAGAAGCTCAATGAGAGTCACAATAAAAAAAAATAGCGGTCGGCTGCCTGCGCGACTGCACAAAAAATTGAATATCTTGCTCCGCGGAAACGACAATAACGTACTTGAATGGCAAATATCCAGATCGAATGTAGTTCTGATAGTGGCATGTGTTCTCACTCAGTTGAGATTGAGATCTGATATAAATTAGATCAATTTTTTTTCAGCCTAGACCCACAGTTGAAGGAAACCTGCTTGTGTGCAAATAGAACATTTTCTCATAACCTGGTCAGAAAACATCCATAACGCCTTAGGGGAGCTTTCCATGTTGCGGCAGCTGCTGCGGCATGGCGCGGCGAGTTCAGAGGGGACTTGGCAGAGCTGCGCCCTGTGTTGGGCGACTGTATGGTTGTGTTAACCACTTAAAATATTTCGGGCATCGTCATTTAGGTTTCCTCTTTCCTCATAATTTGTTAATATGTGCCTATTTGAAAACCTATTGGCGCTGTCCCCTTCCATACATGATAGTGGACCAGTGTGGCAATGGGTAATGAGACGCTGGCACACTGCCCGAGGAACGCTGGACGCTGGCGCGCGTCATGCAGGGAAACCCGTCACTGACCTCAATCGGGATTTTAAATTGCTTTTCAGAATTTCGGTCATGCCCAGATCGTAATTATGGCTAAAACATGAGCACTGCGGCCAAAAAGAAAAGCCGCAAAAACGACGAGCGAGTGGACTTTGGAACCGTCCCCTCGACAGGCCCTACATTCCGAGTCTGAAACGTTACCGCTTCACCAGACTTGAAGCGCGGCAGTTGGCGATTTTTTCTTCACAATACAACTCATTCTGTTGGCCCATCATTTCATCTTCTCGGTTAGAAACGGGGATTTCAGTCTCCCCGTACTTGCGACAACCTTACAGAAGAGAGGTAATTTGTTTGTTATGCGCTGCCGAGGATCACAACGCCTATCTGACACGTTTTGGCGCGAAATATTAGCGTAATTGCAGATGCGTATGGCATTCGCGCAGTTTGAAGAGGCAGTTAGTCATATCTATCTAGAAAACGCCGAACACCTGAACTAAACTCCGTACACTTCAGTTTCCTTCACCTGCACGGACATATTTTCTGCCCTTCTTGATTACGCTTCGCGTACTACTGCCGCAGTAGTTCACTGAAGGTGAACCGATTATTAGGCTTAGAGCTGTACCCCGCGCGCCGCGATCGCTGTGGAGAACGTGGATATTCAGTCGCCAACAATTTCGTCACCGCTAATATGTAGCTTCGATCCTATCTGACAGAATCCTATGTACAGAAAGCAGAAGATAAAGCGCCGAGTGGGACCTTTTTTAACGAACTTTCTTATAGAGCCATTCTGGAAGAAGGTGCGTTAACAACGCTGCCGGTTCGCACGGCTTTCAGCGGTACGAGCCCACATGGAAGAACTGACTGCTAGAGTAGGTTGAAGTTGCTTATGAGACTAGTACTACTACCATATAATACGAATTATAAAGTTCTTTCGGTGCAGTTAGGTGAACTAAATTCACGACACTCCATCACACACACCAGAGAAAGCGCGCGCGCTCTCTACAGAACATTGTTTTAGCGTGTACGCACTTCCATCGCCCAGCTAAAAGTAAAGCTAGATAAGTGGTAAAAAAACGAAAATAATAATTTAGCCTCGACATCTCGCGATCAAATATCGCATTTTATATGAAGTCCACCCAGCGCGCCCATTTTTTTCCAATGCGCCAACAGTGTTCCCAGTAGGCGGGCAGACGCTGTACAGTATCCACAGTGCCTCTCAGTGCGCTCTATAAGACACTGGACCACACTGTACAGTATTCCCAGTGCATTTCAGCGCAATGGGCGCCACTGGTCACGCTGTACAGTGTGTACCAGTGCGTTCCAGCGCGCTGTGAGACACTGGGACACACACTACAGCAGTTCCAGGGCCGCCCAGCGCGATGAAGGGACCTGGGAGACACTGGAAACGCTGTTCTTTCCGATAGGGGTGAGCATGAAGCAGTGGGTAGGAGAACAGGGGGATAGTGCGGAGTGTGCCTTTGATTCTCTTGAGTCAGCATTTGAGGGCATCTGGATTGTCAACACATCAAATTGTCCGAAAAGCATTATGACACCACAAACGCTGTTCCACGCAACGAGTTCCTAATGAATGACGCTGTCTCCCTGCAACAGGACAAATGTAATCTGTGGCCTGGCGCAGTTTGCAGCCTGTCAGATCAACTGGCTCAACAAGTGAGCAAGCCTAAAGTGTGATTTTGCCGAGCGCGGATCAATACAGTGAGATCATTTGACGCCATACGTACCAGCCATATTTTGGCCCATCTCAAATGTATTAGAAAAAAAGTCATGCTCATTTATTGAATAGGAAGCAATGCATTCCTAGAATATTTCGGCGAGAAAAACCTTCAGTCGCGTGGGAGCCTTCTGAATTTCGCAGTGTCGTCTCAGTGGTGTTGTCAAAAAAGTTGTAAGAATGTAGTTTCTGATAACAGTACAAAATTTGGTTTAAATATGAAGCAAATCTTTTGTGTGTGGTGTTCGATGCTCAATACTATTACTGTAGTTTTGCCGTATAAACCTCCAAGAATTTTGCAATATGTTCTACGCTTGCATCTTTTCCTTGTAATATTGTGCCATGCATGAATATCTGATCAATAAATACTTACTCTACAGAAGGTAGATTTTGCGTTAAAACATGTTCAGACCTTTTCAGTCGTAAATTTTATCAGCCAGAATGAAAAATTTGCGCAAATCTTCCCTTTAGTTATTGACAATATTCAAGAAAAAAAAACCTCTTCGAAGCGCTTACCAACGCTTACTTTCGGATAATTTTTGTCTAAGCGCTGTTCACAGCTGTTGCACTTCGAGGCGCAGCCACTTGCACCTCGAAAGTGCTTGAAATCGCAAGACCGATTCAGGGTGGTCTACTACAAGTGACAGGGAATGTCGCTGTGGGCCATACTTCACATAAACTTGTGGGGAACCTTTACAGCCAACCTTTACAGCTGTGACGCTGTATATGACCGAACGCACGTAGGTTTTAAAATGCGCGTTCTGAAATGATACAAGCTGCTGGTACTGTGGGAACGTCCGTTGGAATCTATATGGCAGTGAAATCAAGGTTTACTGCGATAGAATATGTTTACCGATCTTTTTCGTTACGCCCTATTCACAGAAGTTTCACGTCCGCTGCGATTCGATATATGAAATGCCTAGGGGTTTATTGACATATTTTAGAAACATCGCCCTGTTTACGTGGTTACCCGATCTTGAAGAATTTTTTTAAGAAGTTGCGACTCCGCATGCTGCCGCTGGCTTCTCCAGCTCGGCTACGAATTCATCGATCGTCTTGTTTTGGCGTTGGTCGCAGGGGCGAAGTTTGTATTGTTTCGTGACTATACAAAGCAGGGGTGAGTAGTACTGGTGTAGGACTGGTGCTGTTGGAGTATTTATAGTTGGCAGGTGTATTTACAGCAGGCAACTTCATAGGCCCCGTATAATTTCTCACCAAGGACTTTCAAGATCACTTTCAGTGTCTTTGGCCCATCGATGTTGTTGAACTTGCAAAGGCACGGAATACCTCAATTCATACTTCTATGTGGCCGCTTGAAGGCGGAATTGAGCAAGTTCTCCACGTGGCATCGTAAGCGCCTGGGGTAAAGAGATGCAGCCATGCTCTTCGCCTGTGTTACCCTCATCGTTCACACAAATTTCGCCAAGGGAATCAATGTTGGCGCGCGTATTCAGATCCCAGCTTCATGACCAAATTGATTGTATAAAGAAAACACAAGATTAGGGGCAGAAGAGAAACTTTAGCGCAGGGTTTCTTGTTAAAGAGTCCGCCTAACTGATATGAGAGAAGTGAAATCTTTGAGGGGAGACAAGGGCCGTTGCGTCACCCTGTCTTTAGAAAAATGACGAGAGCCGCGCCACGCGGAACGTTAATGAACAGGTTTGTGTAATTGGATGGTTGCTACAGGAGCACAGAATTTCCAGAGCTCGTCTTGTGTCTTTTTTCTGAGTGTCCTAAGTTCTTTTCGCGCCGGTTCTTCGAGTATAATTCACAGCAGCGTTATAATGGAGACAATAGGAGGCCATAGCTTCTATCGATAACACTTACAGTGTTGAGGTGGCTCATATGTATGCTGCTTTTAGATTCATGGCAGTGGCAGCCGCCGCGAGCGTGACGCCCGCCACCTAATGCTCAGCAGCGCACTACCGTAGCTACAAAGCTACAATCGTGCGTACACCTAGGTGTTATTCGAGTGTTTCACAGATCGATGCGCCCACATGCGGTCGACGCTCCACCATCTCCATTACCTCAGGTAGCAGAAGCAATTGCTCGAGTACGGCTGTCCTTGAGCGTGGTCATTATTCGTTGTTCTCGTCATTATGTGGCGACGTTTCATAATGATGATTCCATTTCAAT
This sequence comes from Rhipicephalus sanguineus, assembly GCF_013339695.2. Lineage (NCBI taxonomy): Eukaryota > Metazoa > Arthropoda > Arachnida > Ixodida > Ixodidae > Rhipicephalus > Rhipicephalus sanguineus. Next base: position 82,975,796 of record NC_051182.1, on the reverse strand, counting down.
TTATTCTTAATGTAAATATTTTCACCGATACTTTGAATTGGCCACTGAGCACAGTTTCGCCTTCTTTAGGCACCTCTTTCTATCGCCGACATAGGAGAAGACTGCCACGACAGATAAGGGGTTAAGTGCTGTCATCGAGTCGCGAAGTGGCAGTTAGAGGAAATAAACGCGCCGACGCAGTGAGTTTTCAGCTTGCCGCACAAACATGGCTCAGCGCGATAATCTAGTTGCGCAACATGTTGTAAGTCACGTAGTACCACCCATAAGCTGAGAAACACGCGAATTGATGGTTCGTGTAGCATATTGAATATCAAAGGTAATTTGGTCAGACTTCGTGACGGTACTCCACCGAACAAGTGGCGCAGGAAACAAAGGCACTCATAGTGTTTCGCTTATAACACAGTCTACAATAAAGCAACCATGGTGATGCTGCTGTTCAGACAAGGACCTGACTTTTTCTCGTCCAGAAAGGAACAAACATGGCCTTATCCAGAACTAAGTCTGCCCTTATGCAGCACCATACATACATGATGACAATGTCTCGCACGAACTGTTTCGCGCAGTTCTGTGAGTACGAGCGACAGCGTAGAGGCCGAGTCGTTGAAATCCCGAGGGGAGAAAACCGATACGTTAGCTATGCCTCAAGGCTAGGTTACACTCTCTGGAACGATAGTCTGTGTGTCGCGAGAACGCGGTACCTGCGCTCTTGAGTAATGCGAGTCTCCGTCGTGTGACTTCGCCGTTGCTACTGCTGCTGCTATAGTTTAGGAGATCTCAAAAATAAAAGAACATTTAGGGGCGTAGCTCCCCTTAGTCTAACCTTCTCACGCCTCCGTTGTCCGGTGTATCTCCCGGCAGCCGGCAGTATCTCTCCGGTGGTGGTGGTGGTGTGCGGCGTGACCACCCTTACTGCGCATGCGCATACCCTCCCCACACACCTCCTCTCCACTCCCCCTCACCATTCCCCATGTCCTCTACCGCTCTCCCCTATCCCTCTCCACTCACCCTCTCCCATTCCCCTCCCCTTCCCCTCTCTACTTCCGCTCTCCCCCTCTACCCTTCTCCTCCCCAACCCCTCTCCCATACCCCTCTCCACTTCCCCTCTCCCCCTCTTTTCTTCCTCTGAAACGCGGGCTAGACATGCCGAAATTCTCTCCTGCGACACGCCGCGATGAGCTCGAGCGCATGCGCGTCTCCTCCCCTTCTCTCTCCTCTCCTACGCTGCCCCCCTCTCGCCCGCCTGTCGAACGCATTCTCCGCTCGCCCTGCGAGAATTAAAGGCCAGGCTAGATGGAAGATACGACGCGCGTAGCGTCCCTCTTCGCGTTCCACGACGCGAGGTCGGTAGCATGCCCAACGAACGCCAACGGAACGCGATCGTGCAAGTGCCCCGGCTTCGCATCGCCTCATGGTCCCCTTTAGCGGGAGATGGTGTAATTTTTCTAGATGGCGCTGTACACAATCTGTGTCGTCATCACCATTTCTCGTCTCATTTCCTAGATGGCATTGGTCCAATAGAATTGTATGCAATATGGCGCTTGTGTGAATCGACACTAGATGGCGCTAGAAGTGCCGCTGCTCTCCGATTGGCTGCTGCGCGGGCTTCGCGGGGATGCGCGGGGAGCGAGCGCCTCTCTCATTCTCCTGGATCGTCACTGTGCGTGGCGGATCGTTGGTGGAGCATGAACGATGCGCAGCGGCGGGCGCTCGCTTGGCGGCAGCCAGGCGGATCCCGAGACGGTGCGCGCCAAGGACGCCGCTGCGAAACGGGCTCAACGAGAAGCCGATCCCGAGACCATGATTGCTTCAGGAGCTTCGCCCAAGCTCCTCATCATTCACCCGTGGATATGCTGTAATTTTTTTAATGCACACGTACAGTGCGCAAGTACAATGTAGCATAACATTGTGTGGATTTGTCTAGTTGTAGATATTTAAAAAAAACATCCTGATTATATGGCGACCAAAAGAATAAATTGTTCTTAGGAAAATGATGAGAAAAAATAGACGATGGGTTCATTTGTACGATACTCAAAATTACAGAGGATAATGCACCCATTAAGCAGTTCAGCATTTTATCGTGAATGTACTGAAGCTAGAGTGCCTGCAACATCCACGTCTGCTCTATTTTGTTTTTTGCTAAATATTTCAATATAGCGCCTTGTAAACACACCATAAATTGTCAGTGATAGTGTTGGGTTGAGCCTAAGCACTAGAAGCTTCTCAAACATGGTAAAGCCTGGGAAAAATGCCGAGGCAAGTACATATGTGTGCTGATGGTTTACTGCGTCATTATTGTATGAACCGCTTGGGAAAATAAATGTTATCGACAATATATGTGTCGATAATATTTGCGTGTTAAGCACCCGATTTGCTTGGTCACTGCGTTGGAACAATGTACTTGTACTGAAATTGGCTATTCTTAATCTCGGCATACGTTGTTGTAAGAGCTTGCACCTAAGCGTATGACATTTCTTTTTCAGCGCCATCGATATATGTGAATAAAACGTTTGCACCTTGTTACATAGCAAACCTGTGACATGTGCATCGAAACTGATTGTAGTCTATAGAGTCAAGGCACTATAATCAAAGAAGCTAAAGTTAAGACCACGCTTTTCCTTACCAACTGGGTATTTAGGTAGGAACTGCAGCGGGAAATATACTCATTGTTGAGTAAGCCTCTAGAAATCCAGGATTATTTTCTGAGGAACACATTGTGCGTAAAACTCACCTACTACTATCCTGCCTTTCACAAGGGCATATTGTCACGGGGTCGGGCTACTGGCAAACCGAAGTCGACGAGAGACACCGAAAAAAGACCGCTTTTATAACACCAGATGGCCTGCTCGAGTTCAAGGTCATGCCCTTCGGTTTATGATCGGAATATGCGTCTTTTCCACGCGCTATGGATACAGTACTGGCCGGCTTGGAACGGCTGACGTGCCTCGAGTACTTGGACGACATCGTTCTGGTGGCCTCAAACTTTGACGAACACCTCCGCCGCCTCGAAGCTGTACTTCAAGCAATCAAGACCTCCGGAATCACGTTGAAGCCTGAAAAGTGACGCTTCGCCTACGAGAAGCTCTTGTTCTTGAGTCGCGCGATCAGCGAGATGGCGTTCACCCAGACCAGCGGAAAACAGCTGCCATCGCTGCCTTCGTGCCACCCACCGACCACAAGGGCGTACGCCAATCTCTCGGCTTGTGCACCTACTACAGACGTTTCATCAAGGAATGTTCCCGAAACGCCTAGCCTCTAACTTACCTCACGAAGATCGACGTGCCCTTCAAGTGGGAAACAGCGCAAATTGAAGCACTTCAAGAACCGAAACGACGCGTTCAGGTGCCTCCGATACTAGCGCATTTCGACGAATACGTCGTTACGGAAATCCACACCGACGCGAGCAGCGTAGAACTCGTCGTCGTAGTTTAGAAGGCTGACGCGCTGGAAAGAGTGATCACTTATGTAAGCCGGTCTCTGTCATAGGCAGAAGGCAACTATGCAACACATAAAATGAGTGCCTGGTCATCATCTGGATTACATCAAAGTTTCGCCCCTACCTCTACGGCAGGCCATTCAAATTTGTGAGCGACCACCACGCCTTTTGTTGGCTAGCTAACTTGATTCAGGCCGCCTCACGCGATGCAGTCTAAGACTTCAAGAATTCGACATTACCGTCGTTTACGAGTCCGGAAGAAAACACTCCGACGCCGCCGACTGCCTCTCTCGTGCCCCCGTCAACCCACCGCCGCACAACGGCCAGGATGATGACTGCTTCTTGGGAACCATAAGTGGCGATGACTTCGCCGAATGGCAGCGAGCCGACCCGGAACTCAATGGCCTTGTGGAATACCTCGAGGTATTCAAGCGAGTGCTGGAGTGAAATTTTTGTAAAACGGCGTTGTCCTAAAGAAGCGCGCGTGGCATTATAGTATGAATGGAGTGATTTCTGGTGTATGCTTATTGATTGCTTCCACGTGAGTGAGGACATACAATTGCGAATAAATGAACACAAATTTGACCGCACCGATTCCTGCTCGCAGTCAGCCGAGGCGGCTCTATGACCAAAGCCCAAATGGAGGGGTAAAGACAAGCATTAGCCTGCCACTAGCAGTAACATCCAGCAGACATACCGTATGATACGAAGCCCTTCGTTTCCTTACAAGTGAACTGAAATGTCACTTTTCTTAATTTGTCGAGAAGTTCTGACTGCATTAGCATTGCGTGGTATATTAGGAAAAAAAAACTTACCACTTCGTTGTCCTCTTCTTCGTCGGACTCCTGGTTTTAGGTTCCCAGAAAAATAAAATATTCATCAGCATTCATACTTGCAATATTGATATTGACAATGCAGAGTTTTACGTAACACGCGCCTCGCACCATGCTTGGCCTGCGGGCGTTGCAGTAGAAATGACTATATATATATAGATATATAGATATATATATATACCTGATGAAGCTCGGACCCCGAGCGAAACGTAAATAAAAAATTGCTTCGCACGCGCGTCTGTTTGCTGTTTCTGTGAATAATATATATATATATATATATATATATATATATATATATATATATATGGGTGTGCGTGTGTGTTTGTTCGTTTGTTTGTTTATGAGTGTTTGTGTCTACTTCGCGCTGTTTTAGGAGTTGGCTCACCAGGTGCTTAAGCTGGGGAAAGTCCCGCGCCTTGAGAATATCCTTAGTTCCAGAGGTGACCGCTACAGGCGCAGCTCGCGCGAAAGAGAAGTATTATTCCTCTTGTTGTTCGAGCGCTTTGATGATGGCATTAATCTGAGGCAAAAGCACATATTCCATAACCAACTGTAGCATGCGCACGCTCGCGCGAAAGAGCAGCATTCTTCCTCTTGTTCTTCGAGAGCCTTGATGATGATAATAACGCTGGCGAAACCCGGTTATCTCCGAGCCAGCTCATCAAGCACCAATCACTTCGGAGATATGGCGTGATTTTTTTAACTATTGATACGTCCGTTAACTCTTCCTGGAAGGTATACGCACAGACTCTGGGTACCAATATCCGGACTAATCTACTACATGTGGATGTCTAAATTTGAGTTTCATAAGGATTTCGATTGATTTTCTGCGTGACGCATGCCTTCGTCCTACAATATCTTAGCTGTGGATTCATTTGAATATTGATATGGCCGCAGAGTGTGTGTTTCCTTATATGCATGATACGGATGTCGAATGATATGGTAATACGGCACCCTGTACTGCAATAATTTAATATCTACATTCTCTGTTCATAGGACAATTTTCAATAGTGAGTGTAAAATGCCGCAGAACCTACAGTGCATAACGTCAATGCTACAGCTTTTTATGTATGCGTAATTTGTTTTCCTGGACACTTCTATATCTGTCATGTGTATTGTGTAGCTTATACCAAGCATATCGTCATATAACCGTTTGGAGATTTTATTCTATCTCCAACTTTATTTTGCTGGTGTGGATGTGTGTCCGACGTATCTGTTGCATATCCGGCACTTACTGCATCTGCATTTGTCATTTCATCGAAAAGGCATTAGAAATCCCTCTGCTAAAATCCCCGGAGGGAGAATGTGATAGGTGTAAATAATAGCAAATTATATTAGCGCATCGAGCTGTATCTACTGCATTGAAGGTACTAAAGAAGGAAAATAAAAGCGAAATGATGTAGACACTAATCTGCGTTGTATATTTGAAAACTCAATTTACAAGGCGGTGAGTACACTCCAGTTATTTCTTTAAATGTGGTAGTTCATGAAATGGAGAAATGAAGTTTTTGGCGCTAGAAAATATGAAATTGTAACGTAGTGATACTAAAACTACCGTGTGTTACTATATGCCGCCAGACAACGCTAACGCGTGTGAAAGGTCTGCGAGGAGGTCACAGACGTTGCGACTCCATTGTTCGGGACATGCAAGATGGCCGAGGAGGAGTTGTTCAGTTAGTAGGACTTTACTTATCGTCAAAGCATGTTTACATGCAGTTGTTCTGTTAGCAGAACGACTGCAGTTGTTCTGCTAGCAGAACAACTGCAGAAAGACATTCAGTTGTTCTGCTAGCAGGCCGAACAACAGGTTTTAAGGAGATAAGTGCCATTGCTCCCAAATATAGCTCCAATAGAGTCGCCCAACTGTTGACTCTGATCTTCCGCTCTTCCTGCAATATGCGTTCTCGTAAAAAAACGATAAAAAAACGTCAGGCTTGCCGGGAACGCACAACAGCGTCATAGCGAAAGTTGAAAGAGTGGCCTTTCTAGAGCCAGCCCGTTCTAAACCACGGCCGCTCGATGAAAAACACACGGTGCGGCCTGCCGCATCGTGGCGCAGGCAATGGGCGAGAGCGGAGAAGCAGAGTTGACAGTTGTCGCCGCATTTCGCTAGGAGGGCGCCAGTAGTAGGGGAGGGCTAGAGTTACTGCATATGCTACCTTTAGGTAGCAGAGTTGCGCATCTGTCTTCCAAACGCCGTTAGCAACCATGCGTTGCGGAGAAGCTGACGCTGGGGCCAAGTTTTGTATTTCTCGATGGCGCCGCTGCAGCTAACTGGATTGACACTTGTCATCACATTAAAGTAAATCACCGGTCTTCGACACTCCAATCAAGTCGACCGGTGACCCGGTAGGCATGTCGCCTGCAAAAACGGAGTGAGTCTTCGCGACATAGCCATGGTTGCTAGCCAGACCTATGCGCAACTCTGCTACCCAAAGGTAGCATATACAGTAACTCTAGGGAGGGCTACACGCGACGCGCGGGCGGGAAGGAGCGCGGGTTCAGCGGGTAGATCGAGGTAGTGGTTGTTTTTGTCCACATGAATCGCTCGCACTGAGTGCCACTCAAGAAAGTTTGCGCATGTGTGATATTTTATACGTTAGGCAAAATGCCGCGTAACTGTTGTGTGCCGTTGTGTTCCACGAATGCATCGAAGGACTCGCAAATAGGCTACCACGAGTTTCCCAGTCACGCAGAACGCAGGGCAGTATGGCTGCGAAACATTTCCCGTGAAGGACCCGGCGGGAAGAGAACAGTACGGCAGCCTAATTACAGGTCCCTGGTGTGCGCCTTGCATTTTCCGGAGCAGGACTACAAGAAGACCGAGAAGTTGAGGATACTTTTGCCAACTGCTGTGCCGACAGTGTTCCCCGGTTATCCAAGCTACATGAGCACGAGGAGCACGCCTGCTCGGAGGAAGAAGCGGCCACGCTTCGAAATAGAAGCCGATAATGCGCAGTCACGTGCCGAGTGCTCGGGCAATGCCACTTAAAAATAGCCGTTTTGTCATTAGCCAGAACGGCTCGTCAAGTGACAGCACTGAAGCCACGACGCTTAACAACTTTGAACTGGGGAATGAAACGTGTGTGGAAATGGCATCATTTTCAGATGCATCATGTCAAACTACATTCGACCTTGTTAAACTGACAGAAGAAGCTAAAAAGAAAACGCGCTGCTTCCAAGCGAAGATCGCTCGTATGACAGGAGCACTGCAGGCCCTTCAAGAAAAAGTGGATGCGGCTGAGGAGCGCGCCCAGTTTTATGAAAATAACGCGGACGTTGCCTGTTTTATGAAGGTGCTCAATGGTGCTGCGCAAGGTGACAAGACAGCCGAGTTCGTTAGAAACCAAGTCCGCAGTTTCTCGACGAAGAAGCCCCACTACAGTGACGTCATTCTAAGAGAATGTGTAATTTGGAAGGCATGCTTCAACAAAAGTTATGAGCATGCAAGGTCCAGAAATATCTTTCAACTCCCTCGTCGCTCAACGCTCCAGAAATATGTAGGCCATTTAACAGGTGGAATCGGCGTCATTTCGTTGATAAAGGAGCGGCTGTGCATCAAATTCAAGAAGCGTTCTGCTCCCTGATCGTTGACGAGATGGCCACACAGCAGAGGGTCGTATACGACCGACACGTCGACAAACGTTTTGGTTTCGCTGACCGCGGTGAAGAAGAGCACTCAACAGCGGTAGCCCAAGTGGCAAACCGATTACTATGTTTTGTAATAAGAGGCTTGTCAACATCACATATTATTCCTGTCGGATATTTTTTCACGAGATGTCTGAAAGGCGACCAGCTGTTCTCTATGACCATGGAAGTGCTGAAAGTGGACTTGCGGGGCGGACGACCACGCCTTGGTAGTCTGCAAAATTTTCATCAGAAAGCTCTTACGAACGCTTCTTGCCAATTGGGCAGGAAATGTTAATATGTCTATTGAGCGTCTCGTACGCTTGGCTCAAAACCCTCTGGCCAGGAAAGCGCTGCGCCTGTGATTGCAATAACACAGTGATCCTTTTTTCACGCACGTACAATAAAGCAATTATGACTCCCCTGACGTTCACAATGCTTTTGTTTCTAAGGTGTGAGCAACAGTCATTCCGAAAATAAAATGAGCGACTCTCCTGTTGATAAAATAACTGTAGCACAAACATACATTATCGAGGGTGAACAGCTCGCAACGGCAACAAAAGAGAGAAAACATGACGCGAAAAATAGCAACTCGCACGAGCAACCACTTCAGATAAAACTAACACTTCCTATATTTAGGTTGAAGCATCACCGGCGCACATTCGGTAGGACGATTACCAATATAGTTAACGCTATAGCAAGTTTATTGTAACCCTTTAAAAACTAACAAGCGCATAGCAGCTGCGCTGTCAAGCTGCGATCCGCCGCAATAATTCCGGCGCTCTCGCATTCGGTCTCCCCAGAGGCTCCCTCACTGGTGGCGCCGCGGCGGCAGCCAAGAGCACTAGGCGCGCGACGCAGTATCCGCTCCACGCGGCAGGCCGCACCGTGTGTTTTTAATCGAGCGGCCGTATCTAAACTATCTTGGGGCAACTAATACAAATACACATGCACGGCATCCACTCCACCATAAATCACATTTTGTGGGGAAATTAGGCAGCACCCACTATGCCAGTATTCGTATTTCTGCTGATAGGCCCGCTACACATTTGTAAGGCATTATGTGCACTTTCTCGATGCTGCGTGTGGCGGATGACGATGAATAATTATGGCTGAGCATTTTGTAGTGAGTGGAAATGTTTAAACCACACACTTGTTGCGCAGTCGTGGCGTTTGAAAAGGCGTCTAAAGCTTGGGCCTTAATAAAGCTACGGCAGTTCGAGTGTGAGCAATATAGCTTACTCTCGAAAAAAACCATAAGAGAGAATGAGAACGAGATCACCGCTTTTTTACTATTTTATTGCAGCAAACTTTCGTTATTGCGGGTTTGTGCCTAGTTAGTTTTGTTAATTGAGGTTGACGACAACAAAGAATCCAAAGTTTACCTACAAGGAAATGCGACGTATTTTGTTAGATCAGGGAATTGGTGTAATCAGCTTGTATTAGACCTAGATGTAAGTGTATTTATGATGTTGTAAAACGAACCACTTGACCCTTGCATTTAGTTTAATATTAATTGTTGGTGTTTAACGTCCCAAAGCCACGATATGATTATGAGAGACGCCGTAGTGCAGGGCTCCGAAAATTTCGACCACCTGGGGTTGTTTAACGTGCACCTAAGTTTAAGCCCATGGGCCTCTGTTATTTTCGCCTTTATCGTATATAGTTTTCTGGCTGTGTTAACACTACACTGCAAGTAGACTTGCGGGTTTGCATCATAAACATGTTCGTTTTTCTCACAAATGTGGCAACACGAATGGTGTTTGGCACTCGTCACCACTACGCCGGTTCTCATTGTTAAGAAAATAAACTACGAGTTTACGAGAATCAGCCATGATGCATGAAATATGCAGCTTTAGGCAGCAGTACATTTGATCCATGCTTAGATTCCGCTATATTTCAGGGGCAGTAATTTACTACCTATGAGGTTCACCCGATAATTATGTGAATGCAGTGCAGACAAAAGAGACAGGCAGAGCAGACAAAAGAGACAGAGAGCATACTTACTTCCGGCTCTACGTACTTAAATTGATGACTAATTTCATCGCCAGAAGAGGAAGTGTACAGGTAGTAAGATCTCATGCACCTCTCTGAAAGGTTAGCAGGTCCTGTAGCCCCCACCAGGTAACTATAACCTTCTTTTGTCAGGAACTGCGTTGCAAATGAAACACGTACAAGCAAGAATTTCAAGGAAATACGAAAGCTTGAGGTGTCGAGAAATCGTTGAGAAGAAAAGGTCACAATAGCCAAACTTTTAAAACGAAATTAATAATATTCAGATCCACAACGACATTTCTTGGCAGCGCTTTCCTGTACACTGCGCCCCTTGTCCTCCATATCAATGAGGAGACAAGATATGCTCAGAGAGAATGGTAACTGAAGCCCGCGTCTTTAAAAATGGGATAAAGTGTGGGTTATTCTTAACCTATGTTATGTAAAGGAGCGAGCGACAAAGGAAGACTTTGAGTAGCAAGACAGCGTGAAAACACTGTGAGATAAAGCTGACATTGTGTCCCTCCAAAATGAGACAAAAACGAAAATGATACATGTAAAACGATGAATAGGTACATCAGTATCTATTCATCGTAGAATAGATACTAAGTAGAATAAAACATAAATTGAACGCAAAACACGCGGTGGTTTTTTGTTAAAAAAACATATGCAGTTCCTTTGGCTTCGAAATAAAAGAATGCGACAACAGCCATTTTTATGAAGCCGGCTTGCATTTTTCGTGTTGTTCTTTGAAAACAACATCAATATACAATGTGAGATTGAACAATGCAACTATAATTTTTTTACAACTAGTCCACATTGTATCATCTGGCCGCAGTGTATCGCACGAAAATAATTGTATTATAAAGATGTTTATTGGCGGACACTCGGCGACGATGGACGACAGCAACAGTCAAGGCGGGGACCGACTCTCTGCACGAGCTGCGTTCTCTCCGAAAAGAGCCGAAGAGGGCGACCCACTAGAAGGGGCTGGGGAGGGCGACCCACTTCAGAGTTCCAAAGTTTCGCTACAGTATACGTAAGTTAGTCTATTGCGTTGTTCTCCTGACGATCGCACTTAACGTATGCATGATAAGACGTTGCTTCTCACCACCTGTACGTATCGTCGCTGGCGATTGAATAATAAAAAATTAAGCAGGAGCCCTCCTTGCACTTTCGGGGAAATGGGGGCAGCGAAGCTTGGCGTGGGCGTGCAAATTTACTGCTTTATTTACTTATTTTTAATAATTAAATACGTAATAAATGAATTAACAATGTATATTTCGCATTTGACAATGCTGCCCTAACGTAAGCGATGTTTTCTAACAGGTAGCGGCCATCCCTGGAACGCTGTTCTCGGGCTAAATCAGCATGGCGTCTTTCATGTTCTTTCCAGCTTTCATCACACTCTAGAACGGTCGAGCGAAAGGACAATCACGTGATCAACCGGGGTGCCGTTGAGCCACAAAAGGGTGTTTAGCACTCCTAATCTATGGTAGAGTAACCTCGCTAATACGATACTGCCCTGATCGGCACGCACCTGTTTTACTTTATAACACGGGTGTCAGCCTTTTTGTTCAAGTTGCTGTACGCAGTGACCATCTACCGCAGGTCTAAATCTAAACTAGCTTCGTGCAGACCACGTCACTACAGTATTGCTGTACTATATTGCTGTACCTAAAGCACCGCCATCAACCACTGCTAAAGTACCATAGTACTGGCTGCAAACGGTGATGCCGGGAGTTCCCCAGGTCGGCGGGGCCCACACCACACCAGTATCGGCTAGCTCACACAGTATCACTGACGGCTTGCTAACACCGGCTGAATAAGCGCGGGTGCACATCGGCCCAACGCAAGCGATCCCTAATCGGGAGAGTTCGGCAAGCCCAGATCAGCCCAACACGGCTACTCGACATCGGGCAGATGAGAGTGAAAGTAGCGCGAGCGTGATTTGCTGATGAACCGCTGTTGGTGCTTAGTTTTCCGACGTAGGCCAAGTATTGCACCTATGTCGTAGTACTGCCTGCCTAATTTCGCTTATGCAGCTCGCCACAGACTGGTTCGCATAATATGAGTTCATGCATTACGTAGGATCCAGGCATTTCGTAACTAAATTGCACGTGCACCCGGCGAGCGCTTTCCCGCGGATCCTTATTGTGCGGTATAGGGTGCAATACCTCATACGGGTGAGACAACGAGCACAGAGAAGAGAGACAATAGAGAGAGAGAGAGAGAAAGAGGTAGATAAAGAAACAGAAAGCGAAACAGAGAGAAAGGGAATGAAGTGGACTGCCTCTTGGTGTTTGCTAAACACGTTATTTCTGGTGCAATGCTTCAAACAAGATGTGACCGAGAAAAGGGCAGATTAGGGCCACACTAATGAGCTATCCTTTTTGAAAGTCAGCTTTCGTGACGACATGTCTGACATACCTGTTTCACGTATCTGCGCATACTCGGAAGTTCACTTGGCTTGCGGCCTTTGTTGTCAATAAACAGTTGGTAGTTTGGCACTCATCTGTCTCTTTCTTTGTCCTATCGATATGTTTCAAGCATTGCGTCAGAAATCACTTGTTTAGCCAACTTAGGCACCAACTCGCCTAGAAACACGTTCTAGAGCATGTTCCTTTTTGTGATGTGGAAGGACCTATGGGTGACTTGCCCCTTGCAAAGATTTTGGTGACCATGCGCGAAACTCTGTTTGCTGATGTTTCTTCCACTTGAACATTTCGATGCGGCTTTGCCGTCGTCTCCGTCCAATGACAGGCCATATTTTGGCATGGCTGCAGCAAATCATCTAGAGTTTCTGGCGTTCTTTCTTTAACTTGTGGTTGTAATTTCCAAATTTCCGAGGTAAGCTGTTTATTACAAGTGTTACAACAGAAGCCAGTGCAAAGTCCTGCTCAGCAAGGTGGAGTAATCGATGTTTTTCTAAGAAATGCTCGAGCGCTGGTCCAGACCTGTAGCGATAGGAAATGGCTTGATTCCACCACTCGAACGGGCTCCCACGCAATGACGAGATGAAGCTGTCTTTCCATGTGTTCCATGCCGCAGATTCATATCCCATGATACGCAACTCGTACTATTTTCTTGCGATCTCAGTTAAAAATCTGAGCGTATGTTTCACTCGTTGATCATCTGTGTCCCTGACGTTATATCAACATGCGTACTCAAAGAGCGTAATCGAAGCATCTGAGTTTCCCTCTAAAGCATCGAAATGTTAAGGTAGCACAACCTCAGAAGGACGGCTTTCCTCAAAGCTGGAAAACTGAAAAGAGGGTCTGAATAATTTCATTTTTTGGCAAACTTCTTTGTGTTGAACTTGAATCACCTGAGGAACAACGGGGAGCACTACATGGTCAGTTGGTTCCGATGCAGCTGACTTTTTTCAGTTTCTATATCAGAAAGCAGTTGAAAAGGGATACTTGAACATTTATCATCGCGGACCTTTTCCGCAAAAGTTCGTCCGAAGATATAGGCGCCTAATTGAGAACTCTACAGATCAGGTCATCCATCGTCACGTCGACGGGAAGGTTGACCAGAGGTATTCCAGTGTGTGTGCTACTTGAATACCAGGCTCTCTGCGTCTGGCAGAACGAAGAAGGTTACCCACATGTTGCCTGGTTCTTACAATGTGTACTGCGCGAAATGTGCAATAAAACAACACTTTATAACTGCACACAATAGGCTGCCTCTTGTTCTATCTCAATTACATAGCATTCATGTGATCAAGTGCTGTAACATTGCAAAACTTTGTATTTTTTCGTTGCCTCTCCTGCTTAGGCCTAAGTATAGACCTGCACAAGTTGTATATAAATAAATAAATGTTTTTAAATTTTATTCGCCCACTTGCCCCTTGTCTTCTTTCGGCACATCATGTGGTCATGACGTTAAAGGAGGCTGCCGTCGGCGACTTAAAGACGAAAGTCTATTCGGGCGAACTTGTGCCTGGGAAATGAAGAAGTAAACTAAAAGCAGTACACGCTGTAGACATATGGCTGTGAATAGAGCGCCGCCCATCGATAATCTGATCATCAGTGGAATGAGTCGTCTTTTAGACACATGTCTTTTAGACGCCTTCAAGCATTATCGCTGGTGCTCGCCTAAGCTCTCGACTTGACTATTTGAGTCCTGCGCGTAATGTTAACCGAATGATCTCAAGTAAACATGCAATCATCAGGTGCCCGCGTCAAGCAGCACTCGATGGCAATGAGAGAGCGGCCGGCGCAGCTCGTGCTTTTATCAGCCGAGCGGCCGACCACTCCGGCAAAAGCCCTTTCTTACCGCGAGACACCCCTGAGCACCAACGGCTTGAGCGACAAAAGTACAGTCCACTACACCCTCATCTATCCGGGCGGGAGTCTTATGACTGGTGCGGTATACAAACGCATACATATTCGAACATTTATTAGATGCGAAGCAGCTTTTGCTCGGGGCTGATTCCGCCCTTCCACTGGCGACCGTCGGCCCGGGAACCATGTGTGTAAAGGGCTGGGTAACACGCTGCGGTCTGTCCCCCTTAGAACCATGTGTGCTGGCACGCGGTAGCACGTTCGGGCCTGTGTAAGGAGCTGGGTAAGACGCTGTGGCCTCTACCCCTTACACTCTCTGAAAAATCATATGATGGCGTCGGGGAAGGAGATTCTGCAGACGCGCGATGAACCAAGGCGTCGTATCCTAGTCAGAACGCGCAGGCACGCGCTAGCGCGTTCGGGCCTATGTAAGAGTAAGACGCTGTGGCCTCTCCCCCATACACCCTCTTAGCAACCACGTGATGGCATCGGGGAACGATATTCTGCAGGCTCAACAGCCTCTAAGTGAATCCGTGGAGTGCTCCACTTGCAAAGACGCGTTAACATCGCGCAGGATGCCCGTGATGAACGGAACATTATGTCGACCCACGCGCTGCTTCGCATCCTCACATGGTTCCCTTTAGTGGGATGTGGTGTAATTATTTGAAACGTGCCATTCACCCCACAATATACAGTGATAACTGTCCATGGAGCCAGGCACACTCTCGCTCACGTAACATGGGATTGCCAGAACTGGCCACCCGAAATTGACTCGCCGCAGATAGCCCGAAAAATTACCGGAAGGAACCAATGGGAGACTTTGCTCGCCAGCGAGGATCTGGGGGAGCAACTAGCGGTCCGCGACCAGGCGTGGCAGGCCGCTAAAGCCAGTGTAGCCCTGGAATGAGTGCCTTATTCTTATTTCGTCCTTTTGCTTTTTTTTCCTCAATAACAGTTTTTATATATGTCTGTAGGTCAAATAATCACGAAGCTTCGCGAATAGTGCGGCGTGCTATGCACTGAGCATTACTAGCAGTAAAGGCAAGGAACGCGCGTGGCACTATATATATATGGCTTAAATGCGGTAGAGTAACTTCGGTTGCCGCAAGGTTATAAGTATAAAAGTATATGCGCCTTCATAAAAACAATCCAGGCCTACACGGAAAAGCATACGCTGAAAGCCCTCACTGTCCACCCCACCAATTACTTTAACGCGGTAAACGACGAAGAAGCACGTCAAAAACGCCACCCGTGGCCGCACACCGGAAAGTGCGATACTAGATACGCGGGGTCATTACATTGCCCGTTCGGGGGAAGGTGGGGGCGCGGAGGCTCTATTGTTGTCGCTTCCTAAACTAACACAATGTCCGCGTCAAGCAAAACCCTTCTTACCGACCTTCCTGACTTTACTTTTCTTTTTTTGCTGTTGTTATTATTTTTGTTGTTGTTGTCGTGTTCCCCCCCCCCCTTTTTTTTCTTCGTTACTTGTTAAGTTCCTATTTCCCTTCCTTTCTGTCCTTTCCCCTCCACTCTCAACATGCTATAAGAGGACACACACACGCTGTAAATATTGTTATGTCCTGAACAAGACGGGGCTCCCGTCGAAACGTAGACAAAATAAACAGTTGTTTTTATGAAGGCGCATATACTTTTATATATATATATATATATATATATATATATATATATATATATATATATATATATATATATATACACACGCACACACACACACACACACACACACACACACACACACACACACACACACATACACAGGGTGTTCCAAGAAATGTATCCAACCTTCTCAAAAAATCAGGAAAATGCGATATTTGCTCGGGGCTTTCAGAATTGCTTTTTCTGTAGAGGCAGGAATCTTAAGGTAACAAGGACATAATGTAGGGCAGTAATTAAAGAAGTTACGTTAATGATCTTTTTAATTAGTGGAGTTAGGTGATTGTGTCAAATGGGAGAATTGAAGTTCTTCATGCGAGGAACCCATCCGAGCTTTGAGATTTCGAAAAAGCGTCCTCTAGTAATTGTTGTGGCATAATGAAATTCAACCAAATGCAACGGCTTTCAACAGCGAAAGCCATCGAATTCGGTTGAAATTCATTACTTCGTAATTATTACTAGAGGCCGCTTTTTCAAAATCTCAATGTTGGGATGGGTTTCTGGCACGAAGAGCTTCAATTCCCCAATTTGACACAGTCACCTAACTCCACTAATTAAAAAGTTAATTATTTACCTTCCAAATTACTGTCTCAAGTCATGCCTCTAACCATCTTAAGATGCTTAGCGCTACAGTAAAAGTCATTCACTCATTTTGGACGTCTCAGAACATGGCAGTTGTGTTCTTCCATGTTTCTGTTTAGGTTTCGCCATTGAATTTGGTTGAATTTCATTACTTCGTAATTATTGCTAGATGCCGCTTTGTCGAAATCTCAAAGTTGGGTTGGTTTTCTGGCATGAAGAACTTGAATTCTCCCATTGAACACAGCCACCTAACTCCACTAATTAAAAAGCTAATAATTTAACTTTTGTAACAGTCCCAAATAATTTCTTTAAACATCTTAAAATTCCTGCCACTACAGAAAAACCAATTCTGAAAGCAGCAATCAAATATCGCATTTTCCTGATTTTTTAGAAGGCTGGACACATTTAGTGAAACACCCTATGTATATATATACATATATATATCTATATCTATATATATATATATATATATATATATATATATATATATATATATATATATATATATATATATATATATATATATATATATATATATATATATATATATATATATATGTATTGTAGCGAAGCTTTGGAACTGTGAAGTGGGTCGTCCTCTCCAGCCCCTTCTAGTGGGTCGCCCTCTTCGGAGAGAACGCAGCTCGCGCAGAGTCGGCCCCGCCTTGACTGTTGCTGTCGTTCATCTTCGCCGAGTGTCCGTCAATAAACATCTTTATAATGTAGTGGAGTGCTGTGCCCTTCAAAGAACTACGGTCAGCATTCAATGCCCTTGGAGCTTCGATCCCGTGCCGTGCCCTCTACCATGACTCAAGATGCCGCCCAGCAAACGCCTCCCCCTGCACCGACAGTCTGTCCCGGTGTCCCCCGTATCCGCGACCCTCCCGTTTTCACCGGCGCGGATGGCACCAACGTCGAGGACTGGCTTGCGGTTTACGAGCGTGTCAGCGTACCCAATGAATGAGAGAAGGCCGGCAAACTGAGCAACATGGTTTTCTACCTCGCGGGTGTCCGATTTCCGATTTCGCTACGTGGTCCTCTTTCAAGACCGCCATCATCGACGTGTTTGACCGCCCTGCCGTTCGGAAGCTGCAAGCTGAACAGCGTTTACGTGAACGAGCCCAGCAGTCTTTCTCGACTTTCATTGAAGACATCCTCGACTTGTGCAAGAAAGCCAACGCGACAATGTCTGAGTCTGACAAGATCCGGAACGTCAGGAAAGGCATCGACGACGATGCTTTCACCATGCTGCTCGCCAAAAACCCTTGCACTGTGGCTGAGGTCATCACACTGTGCCAAAGCTATGAGGAGCTGCGCCGGCAGCGGCTGATCACGCGTCAACCTCCATCACGCGACGCCGATCTCGCTGGCATGTCGGCCCTTTCGGACCACTCCGTCTTAATGGCTCCGCAGCGGTGGCTTCATGGTTGAGCGTCCGCTTCCAATGCGGGAGGTACCGGATTCGATTCCCAGTGCCGACCGGGAACCCACCGGTTTTTCCAAAGGGGTAGAGGAGTACACCTACCTGGCGCTCGGTTGTTAATGGGTACTCTCTCGAAAGGTGGCCCCATAAGGTTCTGTAAAGGCCCGTGGGCGCACCTTAAACCACCACAGCCTTGGTGAAATAGTTGAGCATCCGCCGCTGCTGTGGTAGGCAGAGATTTGCTGCCGCCGGGTACCTACCGGCAAAATAGAGACAAGCGCACTTCCGGCCTGGTGCTCGGCAGAACGAAGTTCATAGTCGCTTGGGAGGGCACCCACCCTATGGGAAATTGGTGGCATGGGACCGCCAGACCTAAAAATAAGGTCATCCTCTTTTTTTTTTGCGGAGGTCATGCCGGAATACCACCAGCCCCCTCGGGCGACTGCGCCGCTCAGTTACGCGCAAGTTGTAACCAGGCCGCCCCCAGCGATCCCTGTGGTTCCCCCACTTACTTACGCCGGAACCGTCGCCAGGCCTCAGGCCTTAGAACAGCGTGTGCCGGCTGCGTACGCCGACGTCGTCCATACGCCCCGACTGCAGCCCAGCATGCAGTCATATCAGTAGCCACCCCGTCCCTCGCGTCCTGCGACATGGATGGGACCTAGCCCGGCAAGCCGATGGCGCACCTCCGACAACCGCCCCATCTGCTTTGCGTGCGGTTGCGCCGGTCACGTCGCCAGCTATTGCAATCGCATGCAGCCGCCTCGAGTCGGATCGACCGTCACCAACCAGTCCAGCCGCGCATATGACGAGCCGCCGCCGCCTATGTAGATGGAGACGAGCCGCCGCCGCCGCCCGTCTCCATCTACCTGCCGTTCGCCGTCCCCAAGACGCCGCTCACTGTCACAGATGCGGCCTCGTCCGGTCGCCCGAGACCAGGAAAACTAGTCGTCGCAGTCCAAGAGGCAAGGGCTGCGACGCTATCGAACAGCCAAAGCCCTCAGCAAAGCCCATCGAACGTAGTAGACGTGTTGGTAGATGGTGTGCGCACATTGGCCCTTGTGGACACTGGAGCTGCCGTATCCGTTATGGACGCTAAATTTAGCCGACTACTATGAAAAGTGACGACGCCGATTTCCGGGCTCTCGCTCCGTACAGCCAGCGCCCAACGTATTCACCCGACAGCGGTGTGCACAGCCCGTGTCATCATTCAGGACGCTCTGTACGCCGTCGAATTCATCATAATTTCTTCATGCTCTCACGACGTCATCCTGGGTTGGGATTTTCTCGCTCGCCACGACGCCGTAATTTGTTACGCACCAGCCGAAATAGAGCTCTCAGCGTTCTCCAATTTGACGCCGGCGAACAGTCCATTGGCTGCGACCAAGGTACTCGTCAAAGACGACACCACAGTTCCTGCAAACTCGTCAACGGCTGTGTCCGTCTATTACACTGGTCTCTCCGACACCGTTGCACTCCTTTCTCCCTCTGACCGAGTTTTCACCAGGAAAGGTTTGCTGGTGCCATTTGCGACCGTGCACGTTACTCAGGGCGACACCGATATTTTTGTTACGAACCCATCCCCGTACATTGTTAGGTTGGTGAGAGGCGAATGTCTCGGCAGAGCGGAAGCCCTCGAAGACGCACAAGTTATCAACGCACCGGCTGACACGCACTCCGCCAGCTCCCGTACGCTCTGTGCTGTTTCCACATCTGACTCGTCACCCGCTCACGTATTTGCTTCCTCCATTGCTGACAACCTTACGTCGGTCCAGCGTTCCCAGCTTCTGTGCCTGTTGAAAGAATTTTGTTCTTCGTTCGATGTCGCGCAAACTTCTCTCGGCCGCACGTCTGCTGTCACTCATCGCATCGACACTGGCGCCCAACCACCACTGCGGCAACGTCCATATCGCGTGTCGCCAACGGAGCGTCGTGTAATTACCGAGCAAGTCGAAGACATGCTTCGCCGCGATGTTATTCGACCCTCAAACAGCCCGTGGGCGTCTCCTGTCGTTCTCGTTGCGAAGAAGGACGGCTCTGTGCGGTTCTGTGTGGACTACCTGTGGTGTTGTGCTCGGTTTCGGAATGCCATGTAAGGATGCCAGAGGGCGCCGCTCTGGTATCGATATTCAACCGGCGCACGTGTAAATAAAGTGAGTGTGTGATCAGTACTCGTTGAGTGCGGACGTTGTTCTTTTCTTCCGCGCTTCGCGCCTACTCGCGTGTTCGGGGCTGGACGGCGTCCCCGCCGGCCGCGTTCTTCACCGCCAGTCGTCTTCGCCTGCTTTCTTCGCCGGGACCACAAGCCGCCCACACAGCAATGGCGACGAGGACTTGTAAGATTTTTAGGGGCGAAGCTTCTTAAGGCGGCACCCGTTCGTCCCTCGTAGTAGTGCGCAACCAGTCGTAACGCTAGTGCCAGATCTTGACCTCCAAGGTGGTGCCGGTGGGAGATTTTTCCTGTGCGTTGTTGAACAATAAAAAATTCGCAGCGTGCGCGTTAACTAAAAGCCGAATTCTTCTGTCTCTCATTCCCCATTAGCAGCCATTGGCATGTTCCAGTAGGAAACGTTAGTAGAAGTAGAAGTGTAAGTGTTAGCTAAAAGCCGACTTCTGTGTCTCATTCCCATTAGCAGCCATTGTTTACCTCCAAGGTAGTACCTGGTGAGATTTCTCCTGTGCGTGGTTAAACAATAAAAATTTTGTTCAAAACGCCGTTGATTGATGAAATAAACCAACGAAAGACGCCAGATGTTTTCTAGAAGCAAGACGAAAGAACGCCAGATGTTTCTAAAGCAAAACGAAAAGACGCCAGCTGCGTAACGAAAGACGCCAGATGTTTTCTAAAGCAATGGTTTTCTAAACATTGAGAATTCACAGCGTACATGTAAAATTAAAGTGAGCTGCAAGTCGTCATAACTCATGGAACCTTTAGTATAGACGCGCCCGATCTCACGTCGGTGATGATGTACTGGGCAGAATTCACGGAAGATTCACGGTTTACCGATGAACCTCCGCAGCTTCGCCCACTCATCATCATTCTCTCCGTGGATATGCTGTGATTTTATATCATTATGTGTACTCTTCATCTTCGTGTTTTCAACGAATCCGCACTACTAAGCCTCACCGCTCTTTGTTCTTAGCATGGTGGCTCCTGCAATGCTTCGTTCTCTGCGTCCTTCATGCTAAGCCGCCTCTGCCCTTCTTAAAGCGATTCTCCTGGCGTTAGTGCTTTCTTTCGTGTTTTCAACGCTTCGATTTCTCCTTCTTCGACAATGGCGTCTCCCATTCCCCCGCCTTTGTTTCTCTCCTCGCCTGGGGACCCTCCAATCCCGTGGTCTGATTGGAAATTAATTTTTCAGGCCTACGCCGACGCTGCCGGGGAGGACGCCGCCAAGCCCGAGCGTCGCAAAGCCCTTCTCCTAAACGCATTAGGCCACGCGGGTTTAAAACTCTTCTATACTCTGACTGCCGCCAACGCGTCTGCGTCGACGCCGGCGTTGGATGTATTTCAGGACGCCGTCGCTCTGTTCGACGAGCATTTCAAAGACGCTTCGTCCGACTACCTCATACGCGTGAAATTTCAGGAACGGGACAACTGCCGGGCGAACCAGTCGCCGATTTCATTGCTTCCCTTCGAACGCTCGCCGCGTCGTGCGGCTTCGGCACGCTCGAAGATGACTTGCTTCGGGATCAGTTGTTCACCGGCATAGCGTCACAAAACGTGCGCTGCCAGCTTTTGCAGAAATGCGCGTCCATTTTCTTCTCTGAAGCTATTGCAATTGCTCGGGAAGACGAGCTCATTCGCTCGCAGTTGGAGCAGTTCTCTCCGCATTCGGTGCAGAAACTTTCTGCCGCGTTCGTCACCGCCGGTCGTCTTCGCCTGCTTTCTTCGCCGGGACCACCAGCCGCCAACACAGCACTACCGACGACTCAATAAGATCCCCCGTAAGGACGTTTATCCCCTAAGTCGAATAGACGACGCCATTGGCAGCCTCTAAGGAGCGGAATTCTTTTCATCGCTTGATTTGCGCTCAGGGTACTGGCGAGTCCCCATGGATGATGACGCTCGACCGAAGACAGCGTTTGTCGCACCCGACGGCTTGTACGAATTCAACGTCATGCCGTTTGGGCTGTGTAATGCGCCCCCGACCTTTGAGCGCATGATGGATACCGTTCTGCGCAACTTGAAATGGCACACGTGCCTGTGCTACCTCGACGACGTCGTCGTTTCCGCCCCGGACAATGGTTCTACTTTCGGCGCTTCGTGCGAAACTTCGCGACTATCATATCGCCGCTGAATAAGCTCCTTGGCAGCAACAGGCCCCTCAATACGTGGTCGTCAGAGTGCGACGCCGCTTTCGCAAAGCTCCGTCGTTTGTTGACGTCTCCTCCGATACTACGCCACTACGACCCCACGGCCCCTACAGAGGTACACACGGACGCCAGCGGTGTTGGCCGCGGCGCTATCCTCTTGCACAGCGCAAACCTGGGTTCCCGGAGTATGTCGTGGCGTATGCAAGTCGCACGCTTACTAAAGCCGAGACCAATTACACCGTCACGGAGAAAGAATTCCTGGCGGTCATCTGGGCCCTTACGAAATTCCGACCTTATTTGTATGGTCGCCCATTTGATGTGATCACCGACCATCATTCACTATGGTGGTTGTCGTCATTGAAGGATCCCACAGGCCGCCTCGCTCGCTCGGCACTTCGCCTGCAAGACTACGATATCCGCGTACTGTACCGCAACGGACGCCAGCATGCTGACGCCGACACCCTGTCGCGCTCTCCCTTGCCTGACGACAATACCCACAGCTCAGTGTCTCCCCTTGCCGTTTCTTCGATCGACATTCACACCATAGCTACCGAACAGTGCAAGGATAGCTGGATCACCTCACTGATAGACTTGCTGACTGATCCATCGGCAACACCATCCACTCGCGCGTCGCGTCGTCAAGCCCACCATTTCGCCATTCGGGACGACCTCCTCCACCGACGCAATTGCAGCGGCGACGGCCGCCAGTGGCTACTAGTAATACCCCGCACTCTGCGTTCTGACATATGCGAGTCGTTCCACTCTGATTCGCAGTGTGCGCATTCTGGGGTAACGAAAACTTACTATCGCATTCGCCAACGGTACTTTTGGCGAGGGATGTACCGCTACGTGCAGAAGTTCGTTCGCTCCTGTATCGATTGGCAGCGCCGCAAAACTTCAACGCACCTGTCGCCGGCAGGTCTGCAACCTCTACCTTGCCCTGACCGGCCATTTGGGCGTGTTGGCATCGATTTGTATGAGCCACTTCTTCTGACGTCCGCTGGTAACCACTGGGAAATCGTCGCTGTAGACCACCTCACGTGATACGCCGAAACTGCCGCCCTCCCAGCGGCTACAGCGCGCGATGTGGCCTCCTTCCTGCTCCACCGATTCATGCTACGTCACGGTCCACCTCAGGAGCTGCTCAATGATCGAGGCCGCGTCTTCTTATCGGAAGTCGCCGAAGCCATTCTAAAAGAGTGCAACGTTGTTCACCGCAAAACTACTGCTTACCACCCGCAGACGAATGGCCTCACCGAACGCTTTAACCGTACGCTAGGCGACATGCTCTCCATGTACGTCGCCGCCGATCAAACCAATTGGGATGCCATTGTGCCCTTCGTCACCTACGGCTACAATACCGCAGCTCAGAGCACCACTGCCTTTTCTCCCTTTTTCTTGTTGTATGGCAGTCACCCCTCGCACACAATCGACACAATCCTTCCACACAAGCCGGATCGGTCTGAATGTGCGCCGATTTCTGCTACAGACCGACTTGCTGAAGAGTGTCGCGAAGTTGCCAAGACCTTCACTACGCATGACCAAGAGCGGCAGAGGCGCATTAGCTGTGAGAGAATCACTTCTGAGCCGACGTTCCTCACTCGAGCGCTCGTATGGCTCTCGATCCCTACCTCTGCACCAGGCCTCCCTTCATAACTAGTGCCCAAATACGAAGGCCCCTACCGTGTCGTTGAACGCACATCCCCTGTAAACTACCTGATTGAACCCATCGATCCATCGTCGGATATGCGCCGTCGAGGGCGGGACATTGTAAACGTGGAGCGCCTCAAGGCCTACCATGACCCGCTCATTGTGACAAGTTGTTAGGTCGTCAGGCGGCTCTCTTTTCGTACCCGGGGTAATTGTAGCGAAGCTTTGGAACTCTGAAGTGGATCGTCCTCTCCAGCCCCTTCTAGTGGGTCGCCCTCTTCGCCCTCTTCGGAGATACGCAGCTCGCACAGAGAGTCGGCACCGCCTTGACTGCTGCTGTCGTTCACCTTCGCCGACTGTCCGCCATTAAACATCTTTATAATTTTTATGTCTATATACAATACATATATATATATATATATATATATATATATATATATATATATATATATATATATATATATATATATATATATATATATATATATATATATATATATATGGCACGCCTGAAATATTTAGTAAAGAGCAGTTACAACGCCGTCTAAACGGCGATTGACCGTGATGAAATCTAGCAAGAATGTTAGGCGCGCGTTATTAAGGCTACAGCAAACTGCTAGCACCAAGAGATTACGCAAGGTCGTGCTACTTGTGCGCTTTCGTTAATATCGGTGATATAACGCTCAGTATTTGACACTGCGCAAATATTTCCGCTGCAGAAGTTAAGGCCTAAGAACGCTTGAAGAACCGTTTGAATTACCAGCTTGGGGGCAGTTCTTGAATGTGATACCCAAGGGTTGGGCACAGTTTATCTGGTCTGCCCTAGACTGATCCTGGCATAACTAAGCGCACGTGCATTGACAGCCCAATGCAAGAAGTGTTCAAGTGGTCACATTTTAAAACACCAGTATTCGCTTGGGATTGATAGGGTTCGATTAAATATCGCTTGGAAATCCCTGCATCAAGTATCATATTTAGTGTAAATCACTTTTTAGTCTCGCTTTCTTTGTATTTTTTCTTTCACTCTCTATTTCCTTCTCTCTTTTCCTTGCTCTTTGTACATTTTTTTCTATTTATTCCATTCCTCTCTCTCTACATATCTTGCTTTCTTCCTCTCTTTTTCTCTTTCTCTTTTCTTTCTTTTTCTGTCTTGATCTTTGTTTTTTTCTTCATCCCTTTTTTTCTGTTTCTCTTTCTGGCTGTATTTCAATCTCCATCTTTAAATACTTTTTCTCTTCCTACCTTCTTTTCTCTCCATTTTTCTCTTTCTCTTGCTTTTTATTTATTTCTTTTCTCTGTCTCTGTACTCCTTCTCTTGCCCGAGTTATTTCATCCCAGGACGGAATAAGTGGTGCAGCGAGACCCATGTGTTCGGGGAGAAAAGCAGCAGATGAATAGTGCGCGCGCTGGCATGATGGTGATTGTTTCTAGTGAACATCTCCAAAGGGATAAACGGCGGGCATAAGAGCTCTGCTGTAAGAATTATATGGTGTAAGAATATACGGTTTTCACATTGTTAAGAACTCCAAAAAGGGAGACGTAATTTGTGATACTGATCTTCAGATTGCAAGGCCCAAGCTCAGCTGATAGCGAAACAGTACATGCCGGCCTTGCGGAAAAGGCGGCCGCTGTGTTAGTTCAAACTGAATCTTCCTATGGCGAATCTGAGACGAACATTTAACGAAGGCACTACGCGGCAGAATCGTATTGCGGAAAGCGACAAGTCATATCAGGCCGACAGGTGGATTGTCTTTTCTTTGACTGTGTTCTTTTGCGCTTTACGGAGAAATAAAATTTGAAAGATGGTTTTATTTGCACGTTCCAATTTTGCGGAGAATCACAAATAATGAAGAAAGCAGGTAGACACCTCGTATCAGAAAAAAAACAAGCTTTAACTTTTCTATTCTGGTCGACGGGATTAATCCTCACCAGTTTTTCGCGTGATGCGCTTTCATTGTTCATTACTTTTTCGCCACGACACGTTCCACTACGACGAGTAGGAGCATCCTCTTTTCTATGCGTTCATCGTGGTTTGTTCCTATTTTGCCTGGATCGGGGCCTCGAAATTCGACTCTGGATATGCGAAAATACGTAATTTTTATTTTGACGAGATCCGTAAGGCCTAAATTTGGATTCCCTACGTTTCTTAGTATAAACTGCGCTCAGGTTGGCAAGAAAGCTTGTTGGCAAGCTTTTTGTTACTTCTTCTTTGAAATGTGACTTTACATAACAACTCTACATTAATAAAACAGTGAATAAATCCTTTGTAAATATTGCAATTGTAGCTTAAGCGTACTGAAAATTTTAGCTTACCGCACGGGTGTCGTCCGCTCTTCTAACTGGAATATAAAAAATGCAACGAAATATCTTCCTTTGCTAAATTCCAGTAATAAAAGAAATTTTATGGTGCCAAAAGTAACATTTAAAGCACGAATAAGAAATTTACGACAGTGTAAAACACTAAATCACCTCGAAAATACCCATAATTAAAACCCGGGAAGGTATTTGTTTTGATGTAGATACATAATCTGGAAACTGGTACGTCATCCGGCCATGATGGCGTCTCGGCTATCACGCTGTGCTTCCAAGCTGATGGGAACTTTTTCATTGCAAGCCACTGATGCCTTATGTGGTTCAACAGCTAGGGCAGCAGTGTTTCAGGAAGCCCAGGGTGCTCCCAATAATGCTTAATTATTTTTTCCTCTAGGGTTTGCTTCATAGAAAAATCGTCATTTTGGGCACGTAAGACAAAGGAAGTAAATTCTTAATTTATTAAGATTTAAGCGCGAATCCTTCTTGCATTTTTTGTTGTTGTTATCACGTCACTTAACCAATATTTGACACGACCATTCACAAGAGAGAATTTTTACCCGGGGCTAGTGGAAAGAATTTGGCATTACCATAAGGTAGCCTACATACGCTGTGATTTAGCCAACACTAGCCGGTAATAATGTTGTTTTCAAAACCCTTGCGAACAATAATTGCCGCTGTCAAGAGCAATCCACTGTTAAATAGCGGCGCCCCGTGCCTGCGTTGTAGTCGTATGAATCATTAGTGGCTTATTCGTTCAAGATAAAACAGCGCAGTCGATAGTGTCCATAGAAATTATCTCTGATTTAAACAAACAAAAACATGTAAGCTTATAATTCGAAGCAACATAACTATTCATTGCGAAACCCAGCCTAGCTTTAGACAATACATGAAATGACCTAAATGCTTTTTTACATTAGGAAATTCTTGTGGTAACCGAGACCATGAGTGATCTCTTGAGCAAAGTTTTGAAAACTGCACTTATCAGTTCTTACACACTTGCAGCGTTTCTACAGGCAAAGCGAAAGAAGTGCCAAATGCTAATGGAGATTCAACAGCAACAGCGCTTCCTACTGGAAGCAAACGTATTGACGGAACTAAATTAAATGTGTGAGAAAGCAGTATAAATGCATACTGGAAGTAAATGTATTGGCGTGCCTCTATGGGAGACACCGGTGCTTCGGAACTGTCATGTTAAAAAAGCAGTGACATCAACTTCACGCATGTCGCGGTTTTGCATCCACGCGTAGTTATCTGAACAGTTCAATAGCGCAAACTTCAGTGGCCGAAAGACAGGAGAATGCGACACACACAAGCGCTCACTTCCAAATGAATTTTATTGCGATAGCAATTATATGGACAGTCTCGGCTGAATTTTGCCGTCGCCGTCGCCGTCATGCACCGTATATATATATAAGTAGGTATATATATATATAAAAGCCCCAAAGAAAAGTAATTCAGAAAAATGCTTCCGAAGCACGGAATCGAACCAGGGACCTCTTGCTCCGCAGCGAGTGGTGCTAACCACTACGCCACGAGACGCAGATCCTCCACGTAGCTAACGGCGAGCGTTATATACATACCCATTACCGCTGGATGGACTCAGACATGGCAGGCGCTTATAAGCGTTTCTTCATTACCAGCCAGATGGCGCTAGGAGCGCCATGGGCGCATTTAAAATCGTCGGCGAGCTCGCTCGCTTCTTCTTATATTTGTGGAGGGAGAACCTTGCCCTTCCGCTGTCTGCTCGCGCGGTTTTCTCGTGGTGAGGGGAAGAGGGATGTTTCACGCTTTCACCGTGATGTCCGCACTCATGTTACGGAGCGTACGAAAGTCACTCGAGCTCAAGGGACGCCGCTAAACGAACAAACAGAAGATGAGCGCGAACTATCAAGTTTCACAGCTCGACACTTGAAGCATGCTAGTTTCCTTCGCTGCTTTGGCCGCCTTTGCAACAGAAGCGCTGTTCAAACTGAGAGTATCCATCGGCGAGCCCCACTTCGTATAGCATTAGTTTCTTGCTATCGCATTCATTGCTTCGCCCTTGCGGCGAAACTGTGACTTTTATTGAATAAAACACATGAATATAAAACGTAACACCGCGCCTGCGGAGCTTCACATCCACGTAACCACATTCACCCCTAAGGGATAAGATTCATCTCTCTAAATGTGCAGCACCAGTTCCATAGAAGATATAACGTTAATAAATCACATGTCACTATCTTGCGATACACCGAACAAACATAGTTTTTTACTGACAGAGCAATGGAAGGCACGCTGATACAATGCCTGGCATCCTTGGCCGTCTCTGCTGCTTGTACTATCTCTCGCGTTTTTCGGTCGTCATAAGCGAACAGCACTGCACATTTTTCAAATTCCGGCGTACAACGGTACAACCACAGCTTCGGCAATGTGTCGCCACGTGACCTTGCAGACCTCCCCGGAAATTGTGCTGTTAGCTCAGGACGACCAAAAACACGCGAGAGATAGTAGAAGCAGCAGAGATGGCCAAAGATCTTAGGCATTGTATCAGCGTGCCTTCTGTTGCTCTGTCAGTAGAACAACTATGTTTTTTTGGTGTATCATAAGATAGTGACGTGGGATTTATTAACTTTATCTCTTCTATGGAACTGGTGTTGCGCATTTAGAGAGATGAATCTTATCACTTATCAAAGTGTGTGTCGCATTCTCCTGTCTTTCGTCCCCTGAAGTATTGCGCTCTTTAACTGTTCAAATGGCGTACCAACT
>NC_051182.1:82912442-82946818 GCF_013339695.2 Rhipicephalus sanguineus | reverse complement strand
TTTACTGAGACCCCGAGGAAATGATCATGCGCTTATGGGCTTCATTGGCAACCAATACAAGTGCACTTGCGAGGACCCACTACGCTATAAATCAGTGTAATTTTACTGAGACCCCGAGGAAGTGGATCATGCGCTTATGGGCTTCCTTGGCAACCAATACAAGTGCACTTGTGAGGAACCCACTACGCTATAAATAATTGTAATTTT
Source organism: Rhipicephalus sanguineus (assembly GCF_013339695.2). Classification (NCBI taxonomy): domain Eukaryota; kingdom Metazoa; phylum Arthropoda; class Arachnida; order Ixodida; family Ixodidae; genus Rhipicephalus; species Rhipicephalus sanguineus. The sequence goes on along the minus strand of NC_051182.1, from coordinate 82,946,611 downwards.
TGAGAAGTAGGGCAGCAGGCACTGTGCCATTTTTCGTCATTCTACGGAGAGCGTTGGTACCTACTATACGCATGTAAGGCATTTGCGCACTTTGTTGATGCTGTGCTGATGACGATGAAGAATTATGGCAGAGTCCTTTGTAATGGGTTGGAAGCATTCAACAACCTACTCGTTGCGCAATTCGCATTGTGTGACGCCTGGTTACAGAATTCGCGTTGTGCGACGCTTGGTGCTTATTTTACTCTTCTACCACGCTATATTGCATATGCTGTGGTTCCTTTCCGACATGAAGCCTGTATAGGACCTTTTTGCAAAGCAGTTTCAAGCACCGGCATGGCTCAGAGGTTGAATACTGGGCTCCCACGCAGAGGGCCCAGGTTCGAACCTCGTTCCATCCTGGAGTTTTTTTCTGATTTCGTTTTTTTTTCTTATTTCGAGCGATACTGGTTACGGACACCGGCGGCGGCGGCGGCAGCGGCGGCGGTGGCGGCGGACAACTACGGCGCCAAAAACGGCCGGTGAAATGATCTCATAACAGCTTTCGCTGTAAAACTTATAGGAGATGGAACTTGCGTCCCGCAGGCAGAATACAACGAAGTAGTGAGAGCTGTTGCACGTTCTTCGCGCTCTGCCGCAACTGACACACAACACTGGTTTGCAGCTTACAATACCTTATATGCGATGGCGCTAGATGTCTCGTGCTGAAAGATACGTTCGCCGCAAAAACGTGACAGCCGCCGTTGAAGGCAGCAACGCGTTTTGTGTGTTACTTGGTCGGCGTCTTTCGGTATGTCGCGAATTCGCGACAACCGGCAGTAAAGGGTAAGCCGAAACAACTAGCCAGCTCTTCCTTTTGCTATCCCTTTCTTGTTCATTCCGTTTGATATTATTCTATGGTGATTTTTGAATACCAACTTTAATGTGCCTTTTCACTTTTTGTCCCTGTATTTTTCGTAATATTTCGCACAGCCGCCCATAATTATGTTTCTGTAGTATTCTAATGCAAATAACACACCTTCCTACTTCTAAACCAACCCAATTTTTACAGGGCAAAACTTTGTGTTTTGAACTTAACTTCTATTACGCATAACTTCCTAAATTTTGTTATTGAAAGCTTCCCTACAAATACATTTTCTGTTCCACAATTTCTAAACTTGAACGTTACTGTTCTCTTGAAATTCTGTCTAATCTGTCCTTCGTTGCAATACAGTTCCTGGAACAAGCAGCTGGTATTTACCTAGTAGGACTCACTAACGGAATCTATACATTATATGCGAACCTTGGGTACAGGTGCATTAGATACAGATACCAGTATACAGATGGATCTGAAATTAATGGTCACTTGAAATACGTAGAATATGTAAGTATGCATTGCATGTCTATTGTTATCAGTATATTCACATTGGTGTCGGAAGAATTGTTTTCGGGCCCAAAATATAGCGGATTGTAAACTCCTGCAGCGTACACACTCGTCGTACACACACAGGCGCGGGATAGCGACAAGTACGATTCTGCGGTAGATTTTCAGTATGACTAGGTAACAATTACGATTGCGAAGAGCCTAAAATTATTTACAAACTTGCCGATTAGAAAACTAATTCGAGCGTGGTCACCAACTTGGTAAGTCGACTTTCGCATGTACAATGCGAGGGAGTACCTCTGTCTTTTCTTTATTTTTGGTTCTTTGGTATATCCACTGTAATAAATTCAGCTTGGTACAGGAATTTATTTTGTTATTTACACCTACCGCATTGTCGCTCCGGTAATTATAGCAGCATAATATTGTTACGAGGTTTGTAAGAGAGCTTTATTCGTAAGGCAGTAAGGCACTGGACGGCGAGTGTCAGCCAGTACTGCACGTCGTTCTTCTCTTTCTTTCTACTCTGTTGTTGTTGTCGCTGCTGCTCCTTCGCTGTACATTAGACCCACTAACATTGCTCCTCTTGCAGACGAAGCCCTCCGGGCGAGAATTCAGTTGGAGGGTCGCTGAGTAAAGGGCTTCAGGCGTGCTGTATGCGTGACTTCGGTCTTGGATGACCGTCTTCCACTGGCAGTTAGGCGTGCAATCCTGTAATTCAACTCACTAAGGCGCTCTGTCACAACAAACGGTCCAACATAGTCAGCGAGGAGTTTTTGACTCAGTCCACGTTTCCGCACCGGAGTCAATAACCACACTAGGTCACCAGGATTGTAGGTGACCTGACGGTGTCGACTATCATACCGGGATTTATAGTGCTCTTGTGAAGCTAGAGTACGCAATCGGGCGAGGCGCCGAGCCTCCTCCGCGCGGCAGAGGGTTTCCGCGATACAAGCGTCGTTGTGACTGCAGAAAGCAAAGATAGTCTCCAAAGTGTACCTCGGTGAACGAGCGTAAAGGAGGAAAAACGGGCTGTATCCAGTGGTCTCATGCTGCGCGGTATTATATGCGTACGTGACGAACGGCAGCACTTCGTCCCAGTTCTTGTGGTCCGAGCTCACGTACATGGACATCATGTTCACAAGAGTTCTATTCGTGCGCTCAGTCAAGCCATTGGTCTGAGGGTCATAGGGCGTTGAGTGTCGCAGGTTTGAGGCACACAGACGTAGAAGTTCTTCAACAATATCAGCTGTGAATTGACGGCCACGATCACTAATGATCACGCGAGGGGGGCCATGGCGAAGTATTATAGAATGCAGTACAAATGTGACACTGCGTTTGCAGTTGCAGAGGGTAGCGCCGCCGTCTCGCAGAATCGAGTCAGGTAGTCGGCGCATAGTATGATCCAACGGTTGCCTTTGGATGAACGTGGGAATGGTCCTATCAGGTCGATGCCTACTTGTTCAAAAGGTGATCTGGGTGGCACCACGGGCTTTAGGTAACCGGCTGGGGCAGCAGTAGGTCTCTTGTGACTTTGGCACTCGGCACAGCTGGCTACGTATGTCTCCGTTGTCTTGCGCATTTGAGGCCAGTAAAATCTTTCTTTGGCACGATGGAGTGTTCGCGTGCATCCTAGGTGACCTGAAGTTGGGTCATCGTGCACGACGCGCAAAACAGAAGAGCGGAGGGCTTCTGGCACCACGAGAAGAAACTGTGCACCTGTCGCGGAGAAATTCTTCTTATACAGCAACCCATCTCGAACACAAAAATGGCACGCTGTTGACTGTTTAGCGGCAGAAAAAAAGTGGCTCTAAACTTGAATCTTCGCGCTGTTCTTTTGCGAAGGTTGCGACATCTGGGAAATCTCGATGTACGGTTGCAATTAAATGGTCAAAACTGTCAGCGTCACATTCCGTTGCACGAAGAGGCATCCTGGAAAGGCAATCGGCATCAGCATGCCGTCGCCCGCTCTTGTAGGAGACAGTGAAGCTGTACTCTTGCAATCGCAGGGCCCATCGTGCAAGGCGTCCCGACGGATCACGAAGACTGACGAGCCAGCAAAGAGAGTGATGGTCGGTGATGATCGTAAACTCTCTCCCGTAAAGGTACGACCGAAACCGCTGCACAGCAAAAATAACAGCGAGGCATTCCTGTTCAGTAACCGTGTAGTTACGCTCGGGTTTGCTTAAAGACCGACTTGCGTAGGCGATGACATGTTCCTTGTTGTCTAAGCGCTGAACAAGAACAGCACCAAGACCTACACCACTCGCATCTGTGTGGAGCTCCGTTGGCGCTGAGGGATTGAAGTGTCGGAGTATCGGCTGCGACGTCAGCAGAAACTTCAGTTGTCGAAAGGAAGCAGAACAGTCGGGCGTCCACTCGAATGGGGCGTTCTTGTGCAGGAGGCTTGTCAAGGGATAAGCGACGTCAGCAAAGCGAGGAATGAATCGCCTGAAGTAGGAGCATAACCCCAAGAAACTGCGAAGTTCTTTCACAGACTGAGGTGGCTCAAATGCTTCAACAGCCTCCGTTTTTGCAGGGTCGGGCCTGACGCCGTCTTTATCCACGAGATGTCCCAACACCAAAGCTTGGCGTTCACCGAAATGGCACTTTTTGGAGTTAAGCACAAGACAGGCCTTCTTTATGCAGCTGAGGACAGTGTCGAGACGCGCGTTGTGCTCGTCAAAGGTACGACTAAAGATGATAACATCGTCGAGATAGCACATGCATATCTCCCATTTTAAACCTCACAGAATGGTGTCCATGAAGCGTTCGAAGGTGGCAGGGGCGTTACACAAGCCGAATGGCATAACGTTGAATTCAAAAAGTCCGTCGGGTGTCACGAACGCTGTTTTTTCCTTGTCTTCGGTATGCATCGGTATTTGCCAATAACCGGATCTCAGGTCGACAGAAGAAAAGTAGGAAGCCGAATGAAGACAGTCCAACGCATCGTCTATACGCGGAAGCGGGTAGACATCTTTCTTAGTAATGCTGTTCAGCCGCCGATAATCTACACAAAATCGCCAACTGCCATCTTTCTTTTTGAGGAGAATAACCGGTGCAGCCCAAGGGCTCGCGGACTCCTGAATTACTCCCTTCTGCAGCATTTCTTTAACTTGCTCACCAATTATCTTACGTTCATCGGGTGCCACGCGATACGGTTTCTGTCGTATAGGGTGCGCTGACCCTGTATTTATACGATGGCGGACTCGAGACATCGGAATTGGGGACGTCTTACCGTCTTGCGAGAAGTCGAACACTTCTGCGTGCTTGGTTAAAACATCCAGTAACGTGTGGCGCTCGCTCGTGCTGAGTGACTTGTCCACCATCTGAAGTAGCTTCGAGTCCGAAGGGCATGAATGGAGGGGCTCGTCTGCAGCAGCTTCGAGTACAGCCAGGAAAGTCGGTGTTTCTTCCTTGAAGAGCGCGAGCTTCATGCCAGAAGGTAGAAGTATGGGCTGGGCCGTGTAGTTCATCGTCCATAAGCCGGAACGTCCTTCAACTACTGATACTATGCAATGCGGCACCAAAACATTCTTCTTTATACAGGCTGAGTGAAGGGGTTCCGTTGCGGCGTCAAATGTTGCAGGAGCGGTACCAGAGCAAATGACCGGTACGCGGACAGTACATTGTGCGGGCACGACGACATCCTCAGCTACACAAAAAGCACTCTCTTGGCAGGCGTGGCGAGCTCTCCATGAGTCCGGTCATAACTTCGTCGTGTACCGACAACTCCCCACTTCGACAGTCAACAGTTGCACCAACATTCCCCGCAAGAAATCTATGCCTAAAATAATATCGTGCGTAGATCGAGGAATAACGGCGAATTCAGTACTGAATATTTTTCCGCACAAACACACATCAGCAGTGCAAACACCAACCGGGCACAACGTGTCACCACTAACGCTAGGAAACGTCGATGTATGGTTCCAGTGAAACACAACTTTTTGTCCTATTAAAGCTTTGAAACTAAGGCTCATCACCGAATCGTGTGCGCCAATATCCACAAGAGCCATAGTAGGCACACCAACCACACACACGTGAACTTTGTTTTTCAGCATGAAGGCTGTCGGAGGTATCTGTTTGGCAGCGCACAGTATCCGGCGACCTTACCCCCATGCGGCCGCACTGCCTAGTTTCCGGATGTGGTGATGGAAGGCGACGCCGTGGGCCACGGAGATCGCGGAGCACGTGGGGCAGGCGGAGGCGTTAAGCTGCGGTCAGAGGCCTGGTGACGGGTTCCGGAAGTTACCTTGACGGAATCGACGACTGGCAGGTGGACGTGTTGGCCTATGACGGGGTGAAGTGTCGATAATTTGCCTGGTAGGATGTGGTGAGGGCTCTTTCTCGGTATAGTCGGCGACGGTCGCAAACCTGGAGATGTGACCTGGGAGACCGCAGCTGTAGCACCCACGAGGAGGAGGCCGAAATGCGCGATGCTGCTGAAACCCCTCGGTTCGGTCAGCAAGCACTGGATATCCGTCCCCGATCATCGTGGTCTCTGTACACCCTCGTCGCTGCATACGTAGGGTGCAACCGCGGCGTCGGAGAAGTGTTGCGGCGCTGCTGCTCGCTGTTGAAACGAGGTCGGCTTGCGGGTCCAGACTGTGGCACGGCTTGGTAATTGTCCACGTCTGCTGCGTTAAACGGATGGTTGCCACGACCATAGGCGGTAGTCCGGGCTCATTGCCTCGGGAGTCGTCACCACCGAAACGGGCTGATTTCGTGGCAGCGGAGCAGTTCCTCCCGTACAATCTGCCGTATCGTTGATGAAAGGTCGAATGGTGAGCTAGCTTCGACCGCTGGCACGGTCGGTACATTAGCCAGGCGACCGAATTTCGGTGCAATACGACGCATCTTCAGTGCTTCGAACGTGCGGCAGTGTTGCATTACCTCGGCCACAGATGTCAGAAGAAGAAGATGCTTTTAATGAGCAGAAGGAGGAGAGGTCGGCCTGGAAAGCGGGTTCTAGCCTGCTACTCCTCACGGGGGTAAGGGGAAAGGGGAAAGAAAGAGAAAGAGGGAGGTGTGATGATAGGCGACGATGGTATGGCAAATGAGTCACTGTACACACTGTTTTGCACGGGGACAGGGCACGCGCAAAAGTCTTATGCCGCACATGCTCTAAAGACGAGCATCTAAACCTGTATCGCTTAGAAATCTCAATAGGCACTTTAAACTTCGTTGGGCCTGGTCTGCATGCTCCAAGCACCCAAAGCTTCTCCTCCGAAAAGGTCGGGAGTCCAGACGGTCTACGACGCACTGAAGTGATTGTCTTTCGGTCGCGTACTGAGGGCACACGCACAGGATGTGGTGAATAGTCTCAGACGTGTGACACACACTGCAGTTAGGGTTTCGCTCCTGCCCAATCTTGAAAGGTATCTTCGTGTATACGCAACACCCAGCCGCAATCTATGTACTAATGTTTCCTGGTCTCTTCTTAACCGGAATGGAATGAGAAAAGCACGGACCAGAGTCAAGTCTGTAAAGACGTTCTTGGCGATAATTAGGGTCATTCCATAAGCGTGTCATAGATGTTTTCATAGATTCAGACAGCAAGCCATTGATGTCATATCGGGGAAAATTGAATTGATATGACTTCGCCGTTAGTGTGCGCCATTTTTGCTTCTGCGTCAGCTTGCTCGTTCCCAGCTATGCCACAGTGACTGGGAATCCATTGCAATGCAACGGTATGCCCGGATTGAGACGCCTCAGATAACATATTCATTATGTCACACACCAGAGGACTGTATGCGGTTCCTTGCTTCATGTAATTGCTGATAAGTTGAAGTGCCGGCTTGGAGTCACAAAATAATGTCCATTTCGCGGGACTCTGTTGTACAATGTAGCGGGCAGGTTGTCGGACGCCGGTCAGCTCAGCAGCAGTAGATGATGTCCGATGCGCTATCTTGAAGCGTTTCGTGATGCCCATGTGAGGAACCGTGAAGCTGCTGCTGAGGACGTCTGCGTGACAGACCCATCTGCAAAAATATGCACCGTATATCCGTACATATGGGCAATGTACGATAAAGCAAAATGCTTAAGTCCAGCGGTTGGTATTTTTGACTTCTTTGTTATCCCCGGAATCGAGAGTCGCACGATCGGTTTAGGCATCGTCCAGAGAGGTACTCCGGGAGTCGCTTGTGGTGCATAATTCGAGGGCAGCAGATCTTGCTGCTGACATCACAGCTTCCGAGTATGAAGCATTGGGTCGTGTGTTAATAATGTCTCTCAGTGGATGGTCTCGGTGCCTTGTCAATAACCTCAGATGTACTCGCAGTGGCTCGTGTTTAAGATAAACGCGAGCTGGACAAGCGCGTGCTTCTGTAATAGTACCCCATGTAGAAGTACATCGAGGTACTCCTAGGCAAATTCTGAGGGCGCGGGCCTGAGCACTCTCGAGTGTACGGACAGCAGATGTGCAAACACGAGAAAGAACAGGAGCACTGTAGCGGAGGTATCCAAGCAAAAAGTGCCTGGTATAGCTGTAGTAGAGATGACTTCGATGGCCCCCACGATTTTCCAGACATGGCGAATGACATGGACAAAGCTGTCTAGTTTTTTTCTTAGTGCAGAGATGTGCTTCGACCAAGATAAATCCCGGTCGATGATAACTCCGAGAAACTTGTGGTGAGTTACAGAAGGTATGACGTTCCCATCCTATCACTACAGGGTAGCAGGCCATTGACTTTCTCGAGAATGCCAGGATTGCACTTTTTGTCGGGGAGAGTTGCAGTCCGCGGCTATTAAGATATGTGGACGTTATCGATACCGCACGTTGTAGCTTCGTCTGTACTTGCAAACGCGTTAGACTCGTGGTCCAAATGCAGATGTCATCTGCGTACACAGATACTGAGATTTTGCCTCCTAACTTTTTAGCGAGGCCAACAAGTACAATATTAAATAATGTTGGGCTCAGGACTCCTCCCTGAGGGACGCCGCGATATACGGGATGGTTGTTTGTATCACCGTCTACAGTTGTCATAAATACTGCTCTTTCTTGAAGATAGCTGGCTATCCACTGATGCATACGGCCGCAATACCATAGTCTTCAAGAGCATTCAGGATCGCGTCATGCAGAACATTGTCGAATGCACCTTTGATGTCAAGGAAGACTGCAGCCGTCAATCGGTGGCGCCGTTTCTGGTGTTCAACGGTCGTTACTAAATCGATCACACTGTCGATTGATGATCTTCCTTTCCGGAAGCCAGTCATCGCGTCTGGATATATATTTTGCTTCTCCAGAAACCATTCTAAGCGCAACAGAACCATTCGTTCCATGAGTTTTCCTACACAACTTGCAAGTGCCACAGGTCTGTAGGAAACCATATCACGGGGAGACTTGCCTGGTTTCAGCAATGCCACGATCTTACTTGTTTTCCAATGTGCCGGCACAGTTCCAGATGTCCACGAAAGGTTGTACAAGGATAGAAGTTCTTCGGTCGCTCGAGGGCCAAGGTGGCGCAGAGTAGAATAGGTGATGCCATCAGGCCCAGGCGCACTGGAGCGTTGTGAAATAGAAATTGCCGCACGCAGCTCCTGCAGCGTGAAAGGAAGATCGAGACGGGCGTCTGCTGTAGGGGGTGCGCATCGAAGCAGTGGAACGACCGCTGTTGCAGAGCCAGAGATGTGTAGGCAGAATTCTTCCGCGATCTGCTTCTCGCTGCATGACCTGATGATGGCCAATGCGCGGAAGGGACGTAGTTGCTGAGGAGAACATGGTAGAGCCCGTACAACGTGCCATATCTTAGACAATGGTTTCCGGGGATCCAGGGTGGTGCAAAATGTCTTCCAGTTTTGCAGGCCAAGCTTTTCTAAGTGCCTCTGAATTTTCTTTTGCACATTGCGGGAGGTCCTCAGGTCTAAGATCGATCTTGTTCGCCTGTGTTTGCGTTCAGCTCGACGACGGACTGCCCGGAGCTCTTCATATACGGCATCGACAGGCTTCCTGGAATTAGATACTGTGACGACACGTGTTGTTGTCTGCATTGCGTTGGTAATTCGTTCTTCAATTTCTGTCGGAGAAACTATGGAACCACACGACTTTTCTAGCTCATCTTGAAAAGCCTCCCAATCTGTGTATCGCCTACGAATGCTTGCAACACCGGTATACCATCGTAGTTGTACGTAAGTAGGTAGGTGATCACTGCCATATGTTTCAATGTCTGCACACCAGGCAGCAGATGATGAAAGGCATCGAGAAGCTATAGCTAAGTCGAGACAGCTGCTGTACGTTGTGCCACGGAAATATGTCGGTGAGCCGTCGTTGAGAATATGAAGGCCATTATCACTTGTGAAATCTAGAAGTTGTCTTCCCCGAGTACTTATGACACTGCTGCCCCAAAGATGGTGTTGCGCATTAAAGTCGCCTACGATGACGTGAGGTCCTTGGCTCGAGTCGATGACAAGTTTCAGGTATTCAGCGTCAAATCTTCCTCTCGGAGGAATGTAACCACCAATGACCGATATCGTGCGTCGTTTTAGCTTCAAAGTGATGGAAACGTACTCATTACTGCTATGCACAGGAATTTGGTTTTGGGAATACGTGAGGTCACAGCGTACAAATAGTAGAAGTTTGCTAGGGTTTCCACTCGTCTGAGACGTGAATTGTTCATATCCAGATAACCTGAATGCTGAAGTCATATTCGGCTCGCATATCACAGCAACAGGAAATCGATATTTCAACATTCTCTGTTTAAAATCTGCGAGGTGACCTCGTAGACCTCTTGCGTTCCATTGAAATATAACAGAACGGTAATCCTTTCAGTCAGTGATGGTGGTGAGGCTGCTGACGCCATGATTTTGTGCTGGTTTTTATATAGCACCAAGCACTGGTTCTAGTCCGTCTAGAATTTGCACTGCAGCCTTAGCAACGGGCGTCTTGACACCAACAAGTAACATTCGCAAGGCACGGATCAACTGCGTAAGCATTGCCTTGATTTACCCATCCGATGACGAAGTCTCACGTTCATGCTGGCTTTCTGGCGCCTGCGCTTCCGCACTCCGAGATGGCAGGGAAGGCCATGTGGTAACGTCCTTGTTGCTCTTCAGGCAGGATGTGGCTGGAGGTAGAGACCCCGCTTCGGATATAACAGGAGCACGCGCTGACTCTTCAGGGAGTACAGGCTGTCGTACCATAGCCGATGTTGATCTTCTGCGATTACGAGAGCGCCTCTGGCGACGGTTGCACCTTGGTAGCCGCTTCTCTGTGCGTGGAGTGATCTCGTACCATCTTCCTAAGTACGGTCAACTCAGTCTTTATTTTTGGACATTCCTTCGACCTTGACTCATGCGGGCCATCGCAGTTGGAGCATTTTAGATTGGATCCCTCGCATATCGACTCATCGTGATCTCCACTGCAACGGGGGCATGTCAACCTGTTCACGCACACAGCGCTCATGTGCCCAAGTTTCTGACACTTGCGACACTGTAATGGCCTAGGAACATATGGGCGGACAGGATGCCTCACATAGCCCACTTTCACATGCGATGGCAAGTTGTTGCCCTCAAAAACTATCTTCACACATCGCGTCCGTCCAAAACGGTGTATGTCTGTGATATGGGCAGTGGAGGTAATCAGCGTTGATAGATCGCTGTCATCAATATCCGTATCCACATCGGAAATCACACCAGCAATGGTGCAGCCTCCATGTACAACGAAGGAGCGCACAGGTATGCTGCCGAGCTGAGCAACAGCTTTCAATGCGTTGAGGGTCGTTCGTGTATCCACATCAACAGCGAGTATGTTCCGTCTGGGATTAATACGGACCTCTCTTATTTGTCCTGGTGCTAACCTGCCAAGATAGGCAGTGAGCGCTTGCCTATTCAGTGAATTCAGGTTGCCTGTAGCAGCGACGGGGATGTAGGCGATTGTGTACGTCTGCCGAGTCTGTTGTGAGGACGGTGTATTGTAGTTGAGATCACTCACGCTTGAAGTCCGGCGTAGTTTCCTTTTCAGCCGGCGGTTTGTGGCCTCGACATATCCACCTTCGGATTCCATGTCATCCACGTCAGAGCAGCTTGATGACCTTGGCAGAGCCATGTTCAGATGCCCAGGAGCACCAATCCGATTTGAAGCTTGCAGGTCGCCCCCTGGTCTTGACGGAAGAGGGTGTGGAGCGTCCGTCATTGCTTTCGACGTCGTACCCGCCACGGAGGCGTCGGTACGAGTAAATTTCAATAAAAAATCACAGTCGTACAGAAACAGCAACAGATCAGAAACTCGTCTTCTTCTTCCCACAGATGTCAGATTTTCTTTGGCAATGAGGAACTGATACACATCTTCGGCTATGCCTTTAAGAAGATGCCCCACCTTATCTTCTTCGGACATGCTGGGGTTCACGAGTCTACACAGCTTAAGAATCTCTTCTATATACATGGTACATGTCTCGCCTTGGAGCTGGGCCCTTTGGGACAGAGTCTGTTCGGCTCGCTTCTTTTTCGTGATTGAATCTCCAAAGCACTTTTTTCAGTTCCTCTTCAAATATTTCCCACGTCGCGAGCGTGTCTTCGTGGTTGTCGTACCACAGGAGCGCAGTATTCGTGAGAGATAGCACAACATGTGACAGCTGAGCTGCTGAGTCCCAGCCGTTTAGTTTGCTCACCCTTTTGTACTGCTTCAACCATTCGTCGACGTCCTCACTGGCAGTCCGGCAAAGCAGGGTGGCTCCTTGTAGAGTTGCGATGGGGCCACTGACCTCGGTGTTTGAGTTCCCGGTAGCAGTCTCCTGCTGAGGCGGGCGGAAGTCCCGCAAGGCGACGACTCCGACGGGGGTCAAAGTGTAGCGATTCCGTTGTTCGGTGCTCACGTACCCGCACCTCCACCACTCTGTTACGAGGTTTGTAAGAGAGCTTTATTCGTAAGGCAGTAAGGCACTGGACGGCGAGTGTCAGCCAGTACTGCACGTCGTTCTTCTCTTTCTTTCTACTCTGTTGTTGTTGTCGCTGCTGCTCCTTCGCTGTACATTAGACCCACTAACAATATTTATTGTGAGCTTTGAAGAATTTGGGAGTGCATCAAGTGGAAGTATACCAATATTGAGTGCATGCGGCAGACATAGAATGTCACCAGCAAAATAAAGGTGGGGATAGAATGAAATGTACAGGTGGTTATATATTAGACTATAAGCCTGACTCAGCGATGCAGTGCACTCAATCTGCGCCTGGTGTGATAAATCGGGATTGAAGCCCGACACATCAAAAACGACGTCCATTACATTAACAAACAAAGAAAAGCCATTAGTATTCGCCTATATCATTCATAAGGATTTTGTGAAAAGATTACGCAAGTGATGTATTTGGGTGTCAGGCTCACAAGTAATTCCAATTGAGAACATCATATAGGCCACATTTATAGCAACGCACTGAAAAATTAGCATTTATAAAACGTTAAATACGTGACACGTCACCCGCTGTAAAACTAACAGCTTACGAAGCCCTTATGAGGCTTATGTTAAAGTATGCAGACCTAGTCTGGGTTCTGTATTAAAATATTTATTTAAAAAATAGAAATGGTGCAGAACCTGTTTCTGACGTTCATTTATTCCAGCTGGTCTCGTTGCGCGAGCATATCTGCACTTCCCGACAGGGCGAAGCTGAAGACACTGGTTCATCGTAGGAATCGTTCATCGATTAAATTCATTTACCAACTATACCATGGTCACTTCGAAATACCATTCGAACGCAACATAATCGCAACGTCCATGAGCTTTGAACGTACTCATCAAAAGACAGTTAGAAATCATCTTGATTTCTAAAGTACGGCTACGTGTAATTACGTTCCTCATTGATTTTGAGAATGGGCTATCTTATGTACCTTGTATTGTATTTCTTTATAGATATTTCCGGTTCTGTTATTGCTTTAGACTTTTATGTACCACTCTTGCTTGAGATCAAATAGGGTCTGTAGTGTCTGTAAATAAAAATAAAATATGTACATGTGCTGATAGAAGCCATGCAATAGATAGGACAGATACAAGCTATTTACAGGCAAAAAAATACAATACATCAAAAGCTGCAGCAGTAAAGTTACGTGAGGCAAGTTGCAAACATTTAACATTGACTATGTAATGCTGTTTGCTGTTTCCATGGAGAACCTTCTGTACGATGTTATCCTTGGCAACGTCGAGGGGCGGTGCTGTCCGCTTCCGTGTTTCCAAGCCTTCCAAGACGTGTTTCCAAGCCTTCGACAAAAGAACTACATCGAAGAAGCGAGGTACTACCGAGTTCGTCCTGATCCACGGCATCCTTTTCCTCCGCTATCGACTGGACGGAACGGCGAGACTTCGAACAACTGGTGGTTTCCATGAAGCTACGGGCCGCAGTTATTTGAAAGATGGCACAGCAGGGAATGCTCTGCTGGACATCAGGGGCAAAAGAGTACCACAGACCGGTACTTGAGTCCTCGTGTCGACGAATCGGCATTGCTACACCTCTGTCCTGCTGATTCAAGGGGTCTGAGGCGTGCTTAAATATCCTGTAATCTGGGAAGGACATATATTTGTGTGCTTTTCCGATGCACTTTCGTTGAGGATAAAGTGTTGTGTGTTGGCACAAGATCGAGCGAATTGCGCCAAGCTAGTTATTCTTTTGTTCAATGAGTTACTGTTAATTTCGCCATAATTTGAAGTACTGTGGTTAATTAGCCATTATTCAGCTAGAGGGCCGCGGTTGTCCTTCTATATGAGATGGAATGACCGGCGGAAGGGATCTTGTGGCTCAGCGTGGATAATCTTTTTGCTCCTGGGCTGAGCCAAGGGTCAGCGCCTCTATTTTTTCAGTGCCTGGGTGAATGCTCTGATCGGCCGTGACCACTCGCTCCACCTCCTGCTCACCGCTTCCGCGCTGGTGGCGCTGTGCGAGTAGACTACGGCAAGGGTTGCACTGAACGGCCACGCGTATTACGAAGCTGAAGATTCGTGTTTGCATTCGAGTTTAATTGAGTCGTCCTTCCCGAAGGCTTTCACAGGTACAGGGCTGGTGGAAAGAAACGCGAACATAGCGGCGCTCTTTATTCATCGCGCTCTGATCACATTTACAATAAAAGGATGCTAGATTGTCTGTGATTGTAGCATTATTCAGTCCGTCTTTTCATCAATCATCCAGGCTGCAAGCCCTGAGAAATATTGCAAAACAAAGAATGTACATGCCTCATATCCACGTTTTCTTTCCATCCCCCCTTCACGTATCCCGTGCTGCTGGTTCAATAATTGCATTCGAGTTTGACAGCATTCACGTTTTATTTTCTCTCAGGGTTCCTATCTGCTTTCCTCTTTCTCTCCTCCTATTTCCTTTTCTCTATATCTCCCCTTCTCGCGAAGAGTAGGCTGGCCTTGCCCCTCTAGGTGCAGCTGCCAGCTTGCCCTCTCCCTCTTTTCGCTGTGTCCTTTCGTAAATATGTATGCAAGTCAAATAATAAATAGCAACCACGTCACTTGGATGCCTTAATAGTCACACTCTGCAAACGAACGAAAATAAATCGCGATTATCTTCTATATTCCCTCTATTGATAAAAACTCACAGGGCCCCTTATGTATTCACATATGACGACTGATGGTCGAAGAGCCATCTTATGTTTCTTCCCAGTCAATGTATAGAACATTCCCTGCCGCCCTCCGAGATATTTCTGCACCTAATGTGGTTTTTCGTACAGTCTCAAGAATCGGGGCACTGTAAGCTTTATACGCCTCAGCTGCTAATGCACTGCCTCTATGAATGACCCTTTTGATCGAGCAAAGACGTAATATGACGACGTCACGCTATGTGACGTCATATGGTGACGGCGCCCGCATAAAGATGATTTTTTTCGCATCACTCGTGCTGACGCCACCAACAGTCAATTCTTTAAGGCTTTCGCCTAATACACTGTTCGGCTGTCGTTCCATGAAATTCCAGCTGCCGCTCGTGTCGAGATGTGGTTTGCGGTATTAGGCGGAATAACTGGTCTTCCAATACATCTTCAAACTACAGAACAATATGTAGCCTTCATTTACGACCCTATCACATGGCTCAAGTTCATAGTGGAACCGCAACTTTAGACGCGAGCAACAGCGTCTGGTCACAAACATCGGTGAGTGTGGAAGGAAGCGCGCAGCTTATGCAGATGTTTGTGTTTGTTTCCGTGCCACCCATGATTTAACGGTTTAAGCTCCGAAGTGGTGGAATCACTTGGCATAGTTCCTCGTTTTCTGGCATCACCTATTGTTTTCTCTCGGAGGCAACAAATGTATTTCTCAAAGCTTTACGAAGCGAATGGTGATCAGGTATATTCCTGGAAGCAGTCTATTGGCATTCCGTACTATTTAACCTATGATCTCCAGGCTTGCCGATAGTGTGCTACACCGGCAGACGGTAGCACGCATCGGGGAATTTTAGCCTCCTAAGGATTCCGTATTAGCTCCTCGCAAATGATGCTTTCAATAATACACTATCAGACTGTTAAAAATAGCAGTGGTTAGCTCGCGTATGCCAGATATACGTAACGTTAGCAAAGGTTCAGCTGATTATTCTGAGCTTTCCAGATTGTCTAGGATTAGCTTGATGTCATGCTTACTGCTGCTCCAAGGACACACATTCGGCGAAATCGTTCAGAACCGTTAGACCTGGTGCCATGCCGGGTAACGATACCCATTGGTAAAACTAAAGAGCGGAAGTTCTGCTTAACGAGAAAGTTCTTGCACGTTGTTACAACCCGCGCCACGTTTTCACCCCGCTCAGGCGCCGCCACTAAACTCAACGTTCCACGCATGGCACTACTTAGCGGCGTCAAGTCTTTCATGTGCCATAGTCTTTCACACACGTCGCACACGTCTCCAAACGGAGTGTTTACGAAGTCCGTGTCGACGGTCCGAGTCGCACTGGCGCTTTCGCAAAGTTTCACAGTATAGGCAGTCGATCGGCGAGCCTTGACGTCATCGACGGCGCCTTGTTGTTGCTGCTGCAGAGATGGTCGGGCACGTCCCTCAGCATCCTGGTGACGCCGCTTTGCTAGACGTTCCTCCCTTTCCTCCAGTGTCTCCGCAGCACGTTTAGCCTTCCTCTGTTCATTCCTCGTACGCTGAACCGCTAATTGCCAGGCAACTACTTCGGGATCCGATGACACATAAGCTTCTCGGCTCTTCTGCGCCGTTGAGCAGCATTTGCGCTCTCCTCCTTCGTGGCGTTACCCACCTGCAAACGTCAGTCAGAGGCGCTATCAAGCGGCACCAGCGCATTGTCAGACGGCGACTGCACAGCGAAGGCGAATAGCTGCGCGCGCCATGGCTACGACGTCACCCCTAGCGAATGCGCAGAGCAGCAGCGGCGAGTCGCATGCCCGGCACAGTCTGTCTGCCGGCCGACGCCACTCCTCTCGCTCTTCGTCACCAGCAGCGGCGGTGGCTGAGAGCGCGTGAGATGCCGGTTCCGCACTTATCCTCGCGCGTGCGCAGCACGGCTCATGTTGTCCCACGCGCAACTGGCTCCGGCTAGCAAGTGTAGCTAACGCTACAAAAACAACTCTCTTTCAATCGAACGTAACTGTGAGAAAACAATCATACATGTATCGCTGGCATGCACTCTATTCTATCGGCCTGCAGACAGCGCGCTTGCGTCTCGATCAAATAGCCGCGAACGACACATGCCTTTTAAATTGGCTTCAAGAACGCGAATACAGGCGAAAAGTGACCAATATAGCAGCTTTGGATGCAGCTACGGCATTCTTTCCGCGTGTGATGAAGCAACGGTGGTCTATTGGTGACGGCCCTGGCGGCTAAAAGCAGCACTAACGCCAGCGGGCGGTTCCCATTGCTTGCATTCCCTTTGCACAGGCGCAGAAAGGTGGATGAGGTGCTCCAAGGGTCCTCCAAGGCGGTCTAGCCTGCTGGTAAGTTGAACGAGCGCCTCCAAGGTACACTACCTATTCTCTCGCAGACGAAACGATCCTAATATTTTCAGCTGTGAGTGTCTGGGTGCGCGCGGTGACACTGGTTGTGTGCGCGTATTCCTGTTCTCACTTTCCTCCTTGCTTTCTGTTGTCTTTTTTCTTCCCATTCCGTTCCCCCGTCTAGAGTAGAAACCGGTACAACCTGGGTAACCTCTCTGTATATCTTTCCTCTGTAGTGATGGCTCTTTCGATAAGTGTTATTGTTTTATTGTTCATCCTGCCCGTTCTAGGGGCGTTGGAAAGGGCCTCGCTGACCTCCGACATAGCTAACTGACGCTAAACTTCGTGTCACCGCTATCTGATACGTCTTCTGTCGAATGGAGGGGGCTACGGCTCTGCGTTTGGGAGTGCTGCTCGCAGCTGTTGGTATTAGACCCGTTGTGATCGGGTTGCAGCTAGGAAGCCGACCTTTCAGTTTGGTAAATTCCATTTTGAGTTGCAATATCTCCTGTCTGAGCTGCCTGTTTTCACGCGCTGAGGTGTGAATGCGCTGGTTGGGTGTATGCTCTGTCTGTACGTAACATTGCTTCTTCTGTCCTGGCTCTGGTATCCTCTTCACCCGTTCTGACAATGTAGACTTTCTAGCATCTCGAGTGGCATCTCAATCTCTGGGTGGACGCCTGGCGGGGGCCGGTCGCCCTCGATCAAGAGCGCCCTCGGAAACGGGAGCGGCCCTTCGATCATGAGCGCGGCTTGAGGGAGCAGTTGCGTTGCCCAGTATTGGGTGTATTAAGTGTCATAATTACCTTCAAAATGTGTGCCTTCCGCGCTTGTTGTTGTCTTCTATGGGTCGACGACCACGTTTGGGATGTAATATCTCTTCTTACACGTACGGTCACCGTTGGATGGGAGCCATCGCTTAACTTGCACTTGGTAGCTCTAACGTGTTCATCTGCCGTTTCTTTTCGAATACCTTTGTTGCAGGAGTGACATTTGCTTCTTTGTGCTTTGCTGGTAAGATCGACATCTGTCGGTGACCAACTTGCCCGCACTCATAGAAAAAGTCGACCTGGCATTTGTAGAGATAACATGGCAGTCATGCGGTGCAACACATGATTGTGTTGTAGTCCTTCAAAATGTATGACGTCTACAAGTGGTTCTCTATTCTCTTAACTACCACCGCCGTGGGGTTTTCTTGGGTAACATTTATTCCTCCAAGAGCGCCTTCCTCTATATAGGGGCCACATGTCTAATAACTCACATGCTGGTACTTCAGGCGCAACAATTGAGGCCAAAATGTCAAAGGCTCCAACATTGGTATGAATTTTTCTTGTGCATTTTGTAGTGAATGGACGATATTTAAATGGGCCATTCGTGTGTGTGTGAACAGTCACGAATTCCCTATAGGGCAAAAAGAAATAAAGACGACGGAGGAAAGGTGAGCCAGGCAGGTAGCACGCGCGCTGGTGCCAGGAGAGAAAAAAAACCAAGAAAAAAAAATACAAGGAAGAGTAGGGCGTGTGGAACGCGCAGATGATCAAGCTGGTCGAAGGACACCCGGACCAGGGCGCTGTCCATGGAGCTCCCCCTGGCTGTTCCGGGGAACGCAAAACCAGTGCGCTGTCCCTGGAGCTCCTCCCGTCTGTTCCTGGTGAGGCCGCGGAGCCGAGTACCTGTCTGGTACTACAGATACCTGGCATGGTTACTACTGTTCGGCGTGAGGAGTAGGGACAACCGGTTTCTGATCGCCGCCGCAACCTAGGGCGGCGTAAGGCCGTGTTCTGTTCGAGGTCTAACGGGGGCCTTGTCATCGTGCCGGGCCGCACGTGGGACGTGCGCCACTGCGTGCCTTGGCTCACCTGCGACAAGGGTCATCGTAGCACGCGAAGGCTGACGCCTCCAGAAGACGCCATCGCCGACGAACCGTAAGAGCTTGGACAGTCCGCCGTTAGGACGTTTATGCGTGTTAGCTGTGCGCATGTTGTATTTCTTGATCGTTCTTTAGTGGTCTTCGTCTTGATAAATGTTGTTTTGAGCTCACTCGTGCGTCTTCTCGTTCAATCCGTAGCCACGCACACCGCACGTGAGACAACCACACTGTCAGTACACTTTTATAGGTTTTAGCGACGACGCGAAGGGGTCGAGACAACTATATGATTCTGGGATTTGTTGGATACATGTAGCGGCATCATTATCATCCCGCAATCATCATCATCGTTTTACTACTTACGCGCCGCGCCTCTCGGGCTGCTCACGCTGAGAGCTCGCGGCGCGAGCAGTTGAGAACGAGCCCACGCTCCTGAGGCTGCACGCCGGCAACCGCTGCCGCTTGCTGGTACAAGGGCCTTCGATTTCGGCACGGTCACTTCGGCCACCTTAACGTCTCCCTCTCGCTACACATTGGTGACCCGGAAACACGCCTTTCGCCGAGCGGCCTCCTGCCATGCTTCCGCGACTCTGCCCTCCAGTTCCGCCGTTTCACCCGGCCTACCCCCGAGCGTGGTTTATGCAGCTCGACGCCTGCCTCGCGGTGAATTGCGTCACAGCGCAGCCGCTCATGCACGACATCCTGCTTGACGCCCTCCCGGCTGAGCTGCGTCATCTGTCCGCCGCGTCGTCATCCAGCCCGCAGCCATACGACGACCTCTGCGCTGCGGTGCTGGCCCGCTACGGCGAGACGTACCGCCCGCTACGGGGACCCGTGAGTTCCGGGTTTCCACCTCCGTCAACGCGAGTGGTACCACCCGGCCCGCAGCCCTCCCCATGACCACGACCTACTACTTCCCCGGCTACGTCTTTCAACCTCTCGTCCGGCCACAGCGCAGCGGTTTCCGCGCCGGACGACCAGCCCGACGACGTTCAGGTTCCTACGCCCGAGGTTCCTGCGCCCGCCGACGTTCTGCTGCCAGCGACCAGTCCGCGACGAGGTGCGTTTCTTCGACGCCCTCGGCTGACGGTCCATCAGGCATGCGGCCATCCGCCCGTCGTCCCTGTCCTCGCCGGCTCACGACACATCCCTGACCTCAGCATCCACGCTGGCTACCTTGCCGCACGACTGGAAGCTGACGACACGGACAACCTCTTGCCCGCTGTTCGCCGCTCGCTCGCGCCGTCGACGGTGTCCGAGCACGTCCTTTCACCGACTTCAAGCTCTGCGCCTCTTGCCAGCAGCGACCAGCGTCGCCCTCGACGTCTACCGCAGCAGAAGTTCGTGCCCCTTACCAACTCCGGCCGCACTTGCAGGACGCTGCTACTATGACGGAAGCGCCTGAGGACGACATGCCTGCTGGTTCACCAAAGGCAGCAAGCAAGCAAATGTCACGCCTGCCACGACGCCAGAAGTGCAGCATCCCGACCAGCGCACGAGCCCTTATGTGCCGTCTACCATAGATGCTTCACCGAGAGCAGGTGCAACCGTCAAACCTGCAGAGACTCCGCTGCTCGGTTGCACTACGGGTTTCCTCCGGAGTTCTTGACGCAGGACGCCGCCCACCCGACATCTGAGCACCATCCAGGCACGCTGATCACAGCGCCGACGATGTCCAGTCGCCCCACAGGCGTATCGCGCACAATGCTACGACGTTTTGGATGTCTCCGACACGACCTGCCACACCCTGTACAGGGCCGCATGCGCGCCGGCGCCTTTGTTCCCCAGCGCAATCCTTGCAATTCCTTCGCAAGCTGCCGCCTCATGCTCACGCCGACCGTACACGACGGCGTTTCGTCTCGCGCCGAAGACAACGTGCACGGAGTGCGCGCAGTGGTTCCCTTCGCCGATATTGCCGGTTCAGCGTCTGTCATCGCGCCCAGCCATTTCTTTTGGTTCAGCTCCGACGTGTACTGCTGCGGGTGCTTTCGCTCCTACCTACCACGTCTGTTCGTCGCAAACCCCGCCCGCTACGCAGCTCCCAGAGTCGCCCGCAGAGACTACTGGTCCCCGAAGGTCCTTGCACGCTGACGACCTGGACTTCTCACGGACCCCCTTGTCTCGCGTTCCCAAAACATTTTTGTATATACGCTCACATAGATTTCATTCCGGGTCATTTCTGCGGGAGGGAGTAATCTGTAGCGGCATCATCATCATCCCGCACAATCATCATCATCGTTTTACTACTTACGCGCGCGCCTCGGGCAGCTCATGCTGAGAGCTCGAGGCGCGAGCAGTTAGGAACGTGCTCATGCTCCTGGAGGCTGGACGCCGGCAGCCGCTGCCGCTCTGCTTGCACTAGGGCCTGCTAATAAAGTAGCGAGACCGGCACGGCCACGTCGGCCGCCGAACGTCTCTCTATCTCGCTACACATTTTAGCACGCTCTCGCGGTGTCCGCAAACATTTCTGGATGATTATGCGTAAGTTTTTATCTCAAGCAGCAGCCGTGCTAAGTCATCATTGAAGCATATCAGAATAGCTGACGTATAATGTCCCACTGCTATTATGTGTGTGAATGCTCTGGTTATTCTGCCCATTTTCTTTTGTAGCGTTATTAACCAAAATGAAAATATCACGTTTGTTTTCAGCTACCCGTTTCACAAAATCCCCTTTACTAGTGGGTTACTCTCCGGACTTCGAAGGGAATGGTTTTCATGCGTAGCGTCTACTTACCACAACTACACTGGCAGCGTTCATTATCGCAAACTACTCTTGAAACGAAAAAAAGTGAGTCACATATATAATATTTATTACTGAAATTTCTGGCCTGCGAACATCACATCTCTGACAACGACACTATTAAACTTGTAAAGCTTTAACTGCAGCAATTTCCGCTTGCATTGCCATTTGGCATTGTCACAATTAAACATTCATTGATGTAGGACGTTGTTTTTCGAGAATTTTCCATTGATTTGTTTCACTGAAAGGAACAACGCATCGAGGGAAGTAATATTGGAGCTGCAAGTAATGTACGGTGTCTACTGTAATAAAAGCCGTGATACATAAGAGTTCATATGTGACATTGGACACAATAAGACCTGTGATACTGTGACACAGTAAGAGTGAGTTTGTGACACTGTCAGACGATATTGCTGTCTTCGATGCGATGGTCATTTCACTGAAAACATTACATGTTAGAGCAAAATTTGATGGAATATGAATATTTCCATATATACAGAGCAGTCTTTTCCTGACCATGGTTATGGGAAACTCAGCTGTTATACATTTTTCACAACTTACAAACGCCGGATGTGTAGCAACATTTCACTTGACGAATCTTTAATTTAGAGGCTACTTTTTGGCAAATATGAACTCATTGGCCCTAAGTGCGCTGCCCAGAATGATTGCCTGTTTGTGTGATAGTGGGCTGTTTCACGCAGCCAGGATGATTCAGCGCTTCCAGCTGTTGTAAGAAAAAATGTGGCCTAGCTTTTTTTTAGATTTTTTACATGTTTTTATTTCTCTTTCTCCCCCTCTGTGTTGACTATGCACCACCCTGACCTGTTTCCTGATTCTTTCCCCCTATAATCTTTCCCTGTGTATTCCCAATCCTAAAGAATTAGGCAGGCATCGTGCTGTTTTGGGTGGCAGTTGTCAGCCTCATCTCTCCCTATTTCATGGGTCATTGTGTGTTTGTATATACAAATAAAATAATATTAATTAGAACAATACTCCATAATTAGGCGCCACAATTGTCAAGCTGATGGGGGAAAGCATAGGGGATGCGAGTAATGGTACTCATTCCAATTTCGCAGATGTGACATAAATAAATTGGATGTAGTTTGAAAAACAGCATGTCTTTGGTGAGTTCCGCCTTTTCGTGCTAAGAAACTGGACCCGCGATTAATCCATGTTCGTTACATTCATAGCGAAGGTCTTAACCCTGGAGCTTCGTGTACATTCGTGATCACTTTGAAAGGGAACACTGAAATTAGATTAATAGCGGTTATATCCTGTTGGCAAGCGGGAAAACCTTCATAACACTAAATACTCAAACGGAAAGATATCCCTTGCAGTTCAGTTGGTCCCATTCACATTGGTACACTAAAAGTAACCTTTATAGAACACATTTTCGGTGTTCCCTCTTTTATTGTTTAGGGCAGTATACCTAGGGATTCCGGGCATCGATTTTCGTTCACCATTTCTCACACCACATAGCTAAGGAGCCCCAAGGAACAAAATTTGCCCAATGAGGCATGCCACAGAGCAAAAAAAAAACGTACCTATAAAAAAGCAAGAGCGGGGCATACACAAAACCAAAGAGGGCGAACAGCAATATCTGATCGATAATCCAACGTGTACGACCAGCGGCTTAGTATATGCTGAAGCCTTAAACAGAAGTATTATTCCCAAGGATGGGCGCAAGCAAGTCGTTTGGACGAGGGGCCCCTGCTCTCATCATCTACCTTTTCTGTGTATTTTACCCGGTAGTATTGAGGTAAGTTCCCGGCGCTTCCTTAAAGGGGTCACGACACTCAATTTTAGATCATAATGCGTTTTATGTGGACTAACTGTTGTGCATTCACAAATATGCTGGCGAAATTTAAGCGCATTTGGTCAAACTTCTAATTTATAATTGGCTGTTTTTAAATACACGCGAGCGGCCTGAGAGCTTGGCAACACTGGCGCACTCACGAGTCACAGCGTAACAAGCCGCTTGCTGCGCGAGGGTCTGCATTCCGGCCAGTGCTGGGCAGTACGAAGACACATGTATCTTACATACGCTGGGTATATTGTATCTGTGTCGCGATACATCTCGCAAAACGAGTACCTGTATCTGTTTTTCCGATACATTCAGTAATGTATCGAGTATCTTAAGATACAAGAAACTGGTATTATATGCAAATGAGACTCTAACAACTCTCGCAAGAACGGTGCCGAAGCTAGATGCAATAGAACAAACATTTACGTTAGAGAAGATATTTTCGCGTACTGCATCTTTGTTCTCCCTGCGAAAATATTCAAGAAGTGTTTTTAATGGTAATTTGATGTTTACACGACTGTTCTCTTTGCTGTGCTCCGTTTGCATCCCATATATTACCTAGGCCTCGGCATACTTTTTGCCCGTCTGTTTACTGCGATATATCGTTTGTAATCTGCCCTAATTCCTTCCGTGCTTTCTTCCTATTTTTTTACACTGTCTGTGTCATTTCTGCTATTTACATATCTACATTCCATGCGAGTTTCCTGTTATCTCAAGGTGATGTTGAGGACAAAGATAAAACAACCTCAGCGTGCCCAGTGTATGTATTAACAAAAAAGCCTGCTTACGCTTTTAATAAAAAAGCGAAATTGAGTTTGCATTATAATAATGAAAATTATGAGAAAGAATCTCAGATATTAGGAAGGGATTTTGAGAAACATAATACCAAGTACTCCGTTTTTCTCACAAGTGTCCCCCACGAGCCCTTTCAGCCGTTTCTTTTTTTCATGGGCACTGTTTTTTCACTGTCTCTGCGCAAAATATTGCGTGACTTAGTGCGATCTGCCCGCAATTTTTTACATATTGTTTTAACTGTTTCAGGAAATGGACAATGAAATTACACATCTAAGCAATGTAAGTGTCGTTTAGCTAATTTAATAGTAGTTACATATGCATCGTCCTTTCTTAATTGACGGGAGTTTAAGGGTGCCCTCATTACGCTACGCAAACTTTCGGAAAGTAAGTAAATTTGAGCTCCGTGAACGTCACTATCGCGTCGACTATCATATGCATAATAGCCTTCATAATTCTTATGAATGTGATTATGCAAATAACCAAAAACCTGGAGGATGGTAGAGCTTGGCCTTCAAAAGTAGAACGCGATGACGTAATCAGGCCCCGTTTGCACTGTCTCAATTTCTAGCTTTGCTTCGCTTGTCGGTGGCCACTGTGCCGTATGGAAAGGAACGTCTGTGCGCGTAACACAGGCTGTTTCAAACTCTAATATAATGCGTACTCAAAGTGCAGTTGCGAAGTGCCCACAGCGGTGTAAGTCTTTTTTCAAATAAACGAAGTGTCCACCAGGCGTTCGTAAGGCGATAGGCGCATCCGCGCTGCTGCACACTTGGTTGATGCTGTTGTTGATAATGATAAGTAATTATGACTGTGTACGTTGTAATTGGTGGGCTTTTAATCCAAGAACTGGTTGCGCAATTCGCATGCTTCGATTCACAGTGAGATTCTACGCTTCTGCCACGCAGTGTTACATTCGTAAAGGCGACTACAAGCAATACATGACATTCGTATTGGTTTCTTTTTTTTTTTTGCGGAACAGTTTCAAGCATGGCGTGGCTTCGAGGTAGAACATGTGGCTGACACAGAAAATTCCTGAGTTCGATTCCCTCCGGAACCAAAGAATTTTAACAGCGAATCTATTTGTGCCACCCGTTGGTTGTAATCTGTCCCAAGAAAATATTAATGATTATGAACCGGCACGCACTATGTTCGTTCTCTTCTTCCTCTCCATCTTCTTTATCTTCTGTTTCGTTCACAAAACACGTGCTCCGATATGTACGGCGCGGAACTTTAATAGCTATGATGTGCGAGAAAACGGGTACAACTAGAGAGGGAGAAAACAGAGACATAAAAAGGTAGAACTGAAGAGGAGAGAATTTCTTGGCGATAAAAAATTCTTTATAAGGCAGGATTGGGCCGGCTTACCCACGATCCGAAAGCGAGCTCCATAACCACTTGGCTAATAATAATAATAATGTTGGGCTTTAACGTCCTAAAACTCAGATATTATTATGAGACACACCATGGTGGAGGGCTTCGGAAATTTCTACCACGTGGAGTTCTTCAACCTGCACCTAAATCTAAGCACACGGGCCTCAAGCATTTTCGGCTCCATCGAAAATGCAGCCGCCGCGCCGCCGCCGGGAGAACACTCGGCTATCCATGCACGCTAGCCGAGCATAACATGGCCTTGTATAGTAAAGTATAGCAAGTCTGTTTGAACGAAAAGTGAGGGTGAGGATGAGCGCAAGAAAGTGAGCTTAGAGTAACGCATATCATAGAAAGAAAGAGAGAGAAGAACGATATATAGAGAAGCAGATAGAGAGAAAGAGGAAGCGACAAATAAAGAGAAAGGAAAGGAAGAAACTCAACTAAGATATAAAAATAGAGAAAGAAAGAGAGGAAGAAAGAAAGATAAAAATAAGCAGAAACACCTAGGGCTACCCAGTGCCGCTTTTCCTTCAGGCTTGGTACTATTAGTGGGAAACTGTCTTCATTTATTATTATTTATATATATATGCATCAATTGCGAATTTTCGCTATGTATTACGCTGATTTTTAGCTCACAACCAACGACACCGCCAATAATGCCGACGCAGGAATTTCTGCGAAAGGACTTCTTTAATGTTATAGATGGAATGCGTGCAAACAGGGGCATAAGAGAGAAGTCGACACACCACCAACGCCGGCGAACAAATGAAAAAAGCTGACAGCGGCAAAACGAATGTACCCAGAAAAGCTTTTCTGCGCATGCCCTGGACAGAAGCCAAACTATAAATTCGGCACGTGTTGTGGTCTAGGTGAGGGATTGCGCTACCACTATTATCAATATGCCAGACCAACTATTTCACGCATTCCATCATTCCTGTTGCTGTACAAAACTGCGCATTCATCGAATTTTGACGGGCACTTACACTCTCGGAAACGTGAAGAGAGATTAGATGGTGAGCCTTCGGTTCAAGTGCCTGAACCGAAACCTCTCACGTTGACCACCACGCGTGCCGGATTGATAGGTTCGCTTCTTGCGTGGGCATGTGCATATACATTTTTGTGTGTCTACCTTCTTTTTCGCCGCTGTGCGCATTTTCAGTTTTTAGTCGGTGTTTGTGGTGGCTTTGCCTTTCTCTTGTGTCCATCAGAGTGCCCATCAGAGTTTTTTTTTTTCATTCCTGCTCAAGCGTTCTGCAGTCTATGGTACATGCATGCCGATCATATAAATGCTCGACGTTGTCAAAGTTGTTCTGTCATTTTTTGTTCAAGGGCAATGCTTCTTTTTCTTCTAATGATTGTGCACATAAGCCGCCGGGCTAGTTAGCGGCAACTCTTCAAAATCCGGCTGCGGTGCCCAGCCCCCATGATGTCATTCCGTGCTCATAACACGTTTCAGAGTCACCAGCCTTTCTGCAGGCGCCTTATCAACACTTGACTGTAGTGCCCATTCTCCATGCAGTTTCGTCTTCTAACATTATTGGACATTTTTTAAAGCCAAAGGGCTCTCTGGCATCGCACTGGAGGTCAACGTATCCAGCTGACGCTGAAGGACGTTTAAACGAGTCGTAAGGATCGTTCCATTCAGCATCGCAGTCAGACGTACCTCAACAGCGCTTAAGTGACACAGAAGGCTCAAGTTCTTTAACATAACAACCTTCTGCACCTGAAGAGCGTGCTTCGGCACAACGTATGCCTCAGCGGTCAAAAAGGACACGGAAAAAACCTTCTAGGATTAATGGCTTTGTGTGGAGATCTTTTTCTTTTCAATATCCTTGAGTACAGTTTCAGGATTACATTGTATCGTGTGCATTTTTCTGGTTTTCTTTAGTGTCATAAGTGAGTTATGCAGCCATGCGCGCTGTGTATGTAGAAACGGTCTGTACTTTCCATGGCAGTCGTCATAAAACCTTTCAAGAATTTTTGTTCTCCGCACCAGTGCTTTTATGGGTCACTTATTCTTTCGTATGCGAACCTATGCATGATCCCGGTTTCCTTTCGGTGATTGGCAGTTCAGACTAGTTTAGCGCTGTGTATGTTTTCCAACTCTACACGGTTACCCTTATGCTCCCTTCCTGTGACGTTATTGCCACATCATCGTTAGCCTTGTCTAACGTTTCCTATAAGGGTTTTCAGCAGGCTTTCGCTTACGCCTCGCTTCACATTTGTGTAATGTTGTTCATGTCCTCTGCTGAGTGAAGCTCACTGTCTTTCCTGTAACTACCCGCACACATTTTCTTTTGATCTGGTGTAGTCACCCATCCTGTCCACTTCATATTCATGATCACGCAAATATTTTAGTTTTCAATAAAAGGGGAGCGGGTGTGACTGTGTGACTGGTGTGTGCTTGCGTTCATATTGTAGAAGGGTGTAAGAGCTTATAGGATGTGATGAGCGATAAAATTCGGCTTCATTGAAAATTCTAGTTATGTCTACTAATTACTTATATAACCACCAGGAAACGTCTGTGAATTGAAGTAGCTGACCACGTCTTCGACACTTAAATAACGCGTACGCATCCACAACAACGCCTACATTGATGTTGCTGTTTCTCGAACGGCAGCATTTGATGTAGTCCATGCAATAAGTGTTTTGCTGGGCAGCATTGAACAAGAACCTCATCAAATAACGAATATATGCAATTCGCGGTTGTTGTCTTTCAGTAGTACTGAGGATGCCCTGTTTTACCTATGAAAACTTGGCGAGAAAGATAGCACGGAATCTCGAAAGTTACTCGCAGGAATATTCGGTTGATAGCTTACGTTTTATGATTACTAATCGGTATCACAACTTCCTGTTGTTGGTGATTTATTATCACCAACACACATGGTGATAATAAATCCCTGACTCTTATTGTAAAAGGCACGGCCTCACGTGAATAAAATTCGGGCAGCTTTGAACTAGGGGTGCCAAGCTTGGAAGAACGGAACTGTGTGGTATTCTCTGTTTCTCTTTATGTTTCTTTCTTTCATCATCTCTGTCTCGCTTTTTCTCTGGTCTCTATTTTCTATGTGTTTTGACTTTTTTTGTCTATTTATTTCTATCTCTACTTATATAATTTTGTCGCTTTCTCGCTCTTTCTATTTCTTCTTTTTCTATCTCTGTGTCTATTTATGCTTCCTCTTTCTTTTTAACTCTTTCTCTTTAGATATTCCGCTCTCTTTCTTTGATTCTGTCTGTTCTTATGTCTTGCTTTTCTCTTTGTTATGTTATCTTTACTCCCTACTCTCTCTCCCTACTCATCTTCCTCCTCCTCCTCTCCTTCATTCTCTTTCGCATCCCCCACGCTATACTAAGCTATACAAGCCTAGGTCGTGCTCTGCAAGCGTACCTGCATCGACGAGTGGTTACGATGATGAACTTGGAATCATTGGTACGCAGGATCGAATCCCGCCACGTCAAGAAATTGTTTTCGCGAACAATTTCTCTCTTTTTCTCTCTGCAGTTGTTATCTAGCCCATCGAGTTAATGTACGTCACGCCAGACAAATCGGCGCACGTGTTCTGGGATCGAAGCAGAAAACGACGAAGATAGCGAGTACTGGTTCATGGTGATGACAGTTATGTCGACATGAAACGGCCTAACTAAAAGCTTCACAGCTCACTGTAAAATGTTTTGTTGCTCTCTTTTGGCCGTAATACTCTACAATGCTTTGCGAACAAATGATCAAAATTAGATATAGCTTACATTCTGCTTAGAGCTCATGAAAGATAATCTGGTAGAAAATGTATGCCGAAAGATTTTATTTCAATGAAAGTATATATGGTCACTCTCGGACGTTACTGCCATCAGCGCCAGTGTGACATTTTTTATGGCTATAGGGATGAATCCTTATATACAGGGTGTTTCAAGAAATGTGTCCAACCTTCTCAAAAAATCAGGAAAATGCGATATTTGCTCGGGGCTTTCCGAACTGCTTTTTCTGTAGCGGCAGGAATCTTAAGGTAGTTAAGGACATAATTTAGGACAGTAATTAAGAAAGTTGCAATAATTATCTTTTAATTAGTGGAGTTACGTGATTGTGTCAAATGGGAGAACTGAAGTTCTTCATGCGAAAAAGCGTCTTCTAGTAATTGTTGTGGCGTAATGAAATTCAACGAAATGCAACGGCTTTCAACAGCCAAAGCCATCGAATTCGGTTGAATTCTATTACTTCGTAATTATTACTGGAGGCCGCTTTTTCGAAATCTCAATGTTGGGATGGGTTTCTGGCAAGAACTTCAATTCCCCAATTTGACACAGTCACCTAACACAACTAATTAAAAAGTTAATTAATTTAACTTTCTTAATTACTCTCCCCAAGTCATGTCTCTAACCATCTTAAGATGCCTAGCGCTACAGAAAAAGTCATTCACTCATTTTGGACGTCTCAGAAGAATATGGCAGTTGCGTTCTTTCATACTTCTGTTTAGGTTTCCCCATTGAATTTGGTTGCATTTCATTACTTTGTAATTATTACTAGATGCCACTTTTTCGAAATGTCAAAGTTGGGTTGGGTTTGTGGCATGAAGAACTTCAATTCTCCCATTTGACACAACCACCCAACTCCACTAATTAAAAAGTTAATAATTTAACTTTTTTAATTACAGTCCCAAATAATTTCTTTAACCATCTTAAAATCCCTGCCACTACAGAAAAACCAATTCTGAAGGTAGCAATCAAATATCGCATTTTCCTCATTTTTTTAGAAGGTTGGACACATTTCTTGAAACACCCTGTATAATACCCACAAAGAAAAACACTTCAGAGGAAAATCTTTCCCAAGCGCAACGGGGATTCGCACTTGCGGTCCCTCGATCCGCGGCACGACGCGTTAAACCACTTCGCCACAGGGCCCACGTTATCCGGCGTACTAAGGGTGAGCTATTTATATACAGAGTTTACCGCTGGTGGTACGCAGGGCATTGAGATGTTTTAGCCTAGTACAGGTTTGTTCACTAAGATCGCGTAAGAGGCGCACATTAATGGTCTTCGCCCCACTCGTCATTCGCCGGAGTTCGCACGCGCGCCTCCGCAAAGTACGTTGACCTGCAGGGCGTGGTTTCCCGTGCTCACGCGCTTAAATCGTCAGGGGCGTGGGTGTACGTGTTGTGCTTTCTAGGCAAAGTTTGCGTTGAAGCACGAAGGTCGTCATGCCCGCTGCAGCGGCCGTTTTTACGAAAGGAGCGAACTTCAGCTTTTCTTCGTATGACACTCCATTTTGCTGCTATTGCAATTATTCCTTGGCCCTTGCTGCAAAACTGTCATTTTGTTTCTTTTATAGAACTTAAATTTACAGATTCGCGTTGCAGTGATGTGCCTCCGATTGATCAGTGGACGCCTAGTTTTGCCGCTCTTTGCATGTTTTGCTTTTATGTGGGATTTTACCCTGCAAATATTTCAATACGAGCGCACTTCGAGCAATAACCTTCTGTTTTGGAGTTAGTGAAACGCAGCTTAATTAATAAGAAGTATTTATCGTCGTATTAACTGCATTTTTCTATTTTTTTTTTTTTTTCAGTCAGAAAAGGAATGGGACGAGTGCGTATTTTGCATGAAAGTTATTATTTAATTTAATTATTTACCACTCTTTCTTAACTGTTCAAGTGTAAACATCTTTTTGCACGACTCGCTTTGGTAGCAATAATTAGTACAGTCTCTGTCCGCTTTGCTAAATATGGAGTGGTCACAAGAGCGTATTCCAAGAGGCAACCTTAGAAATTGTGTCGCCAGCTCCAGAGAAAGGTAACATACTGACGAACGTGGTCATATTAAACATCTGAGAAGAACGCTGGGTCTGCGCGGTACACGCAGCCCAGTCCACGTCGAAGGCTGAAAGAGCCGCCTTTCTATAGAGCCCGTTGTAAACCCTCTTGAGTCGACTTTACAAGTACAAATGCAAGGTACCCACTACGTCATAAATCGCCATAATTTTTGCGATGTAGGGAAGCAGCCATTGCGCCATGCTTCGTCATACATAGGAAACGAGGTACCCGCTACACATCTGTAAAGCATTATGTGCACTTTATTGATGATGCGAATGATAACGATAAAGAAATATGGCTGAGCCCTTTGTCGTGAGTGGGAAGTTTAAACCACTCACTCGTTACCCTATTCGCATTGTGTGAGCCCTGGTTGTTATTTTACTCTTCTAACGCGCTATATTGCATCTGTTAGTGAGATTCCTAGACCGATGTGACGCCTTTATACGGTCTTTTTGCGAGGAGTATCAAGTACCGGTTTGGTTGTGGTAGAATACTTGCGTGACACGCAGATGGCCTGGGTTCTTAGTCCACTTGATCTTGTATATATTTTTTAACGCGAAAGTGTTTTATGCCGGGGTCCACCAAGACTTCAGTGACTTATTTCCGTCACGAAATGACGTCGAAAAATTTTACACGATCAGTTGGCAAAGAAAAAAGTTTCCGTCAACGGGCATCGAACCCACGACCACTCGGTTTGCAACAACAGATTCCGGGCACTCTATCCACTGGCCACGGTCACAGACTCTAAAGGCTTTACAAACGCGCCTTTTATATCTACCACTCTCCCGGTCGGCGGGGTGGTGTGCCTTCTGGGAGCGGTAAAGTAAAGTAATTCGTCATTACTGTGGCCTCCGCGATAGCACATGCAACGCGTTACACGTCCGTCCCATACGGCGCGTTTTCAATAGTTCAATTCTGCCAATGCCTTAACACTTTCGTGACCGCATCTATTCCCATCGATAGTATGTTATCGATGACTTCAAGATCAAGTTCTGGCACACTCTGAGCGGTTCTGGACAACTAACGCAATACAAAGCATAAAATAACATGTTTTTATCAGTTTTGTTTGCGAGTTTGTTTTTTCCACCTCGGGGAGATTTTTAAAGCTCGTTCGCAGTCGGGTATGTGAGCGCTCGTTGTTTAAGACTTCGCGGCGACGCCGCTCGCGGGTGCTCCACGCAAACGGCGAATTTCGACGGATTCCGATTATATGAGCGGGAATCTCTGGATGATGGTAGCACCACAGACACGGAAGACGATTTCGATTCGCCAGGCTTCAGTACGAACGTCGAAAGTCCGTCAAACCTCCCCGGAACATCAGCAGCTATCCGCCGGTAAGTTTCGTCTTCTCCTCGGGTCGTTTTATCACTGCCGCGCGTCGAGGTAAGCGTATCTGGTGCGTTCTAAAAATAACAGCTCTTATCTGCAAGGTGTTAACTTCACTCGGGCAGGAGCATTTGGCGCCGGCTGCAGAAAGAGCGAAGTTATCTTCGCGAAGACGGCGCGGAGCGGACTTTGACCCAACGCTCCGATATGCTGCGCGGCGGCGTCTTCGTGTTGTTTTTTACCGCAAAGTCGTCAGAGCGATATGCAACAACACAGATAAGTATGCGTGGATGCATACTTTCGAAAAGCCAACATACAGCGAGACGGACTTATCCATGGAGGGAGGTTACTGAAGAGAAGATGAGCAAGTTCGTCTCACTCCATGTGTACATGGTAATCGATGAAGTCCCGCGCTTGCATTGGTGTTGGTGTCGACGACCACATTTTCCAAGCCTTCGTCCACCGTCAGTGATGCCACGGGAAAGGTTCAAGGCTTCTTGAGTGTCTCTGATGTGAAGAAGACGACCGTCGCATCCCACGAGAATCTTCACCACGTGTCTTCTCCATTGCAACACATGAACGATTTTTCTACGCTATTTTTCAACCCTGTCGGAAGCTTTCAGTGGATGAAAAAATGGTGAAATCTGAAGGTTGGTATGGTATTCGGCAGTATATGAGCGAAAAGAGGTCAAATGAGGGTACCAATATGGATTTTTGCGGATTTGAAACAGGCTACACTGTTCATTTCAACAAATACACAGGAAAATTGAAAAATACCAGAACTGCAACCTACGCTAGGAAAGGTGAACAGAAAAAAATATTTTTTTCCCTAACATGTGCAGCCAGCCTTTGTTCACCGCGTCGAGAACCTGCATCGCGCGTGGCATGATATGCACTAGTGCCTATACTCTTGTATTTATTTATATAATCTTTGTACTTACAGAGCTTATATTTCCACTGTTATTCTACGAGGGCTTTGCGCTCAAAACGTATATTTCGATTTTTAATGGTTAACCTTTGCAGAGTAGCATTGATCTTTTTATTAATGTTTCTTTCCTTTTGATGCATTTTCTTAGTTTGATAATTTTTTATTATATTCAAGATGAATCCGTTGTTTGGAATTAAACTGTTGGAAAGACCAATTCTTCCTCTATCATTTGATACCCTACACTTTAGCATCAAATATATTCTGTGGGCAGGAAAAAAATATTTCCTGGACTAACCAAAAACAACTGATTTTTTCGCC
>NC_051182.1:82877141-82912342 GCF_013339695.2 Rhipicephalus sanguineus | reverse complement strand
TCATGCGCGCACCGTGGCCTTTGCGCTAGATTGATAGCACCAAAACTGTATTGCGCGGGACGCGACTGCCTGGACGAACGGAAAGAGTGGTGGTGACATGAAAGTCAGACATGCATGGCCCCCACACAACAACACACTGATTACATGCATGCTCATGGTGCACTCGTGGCCGTTTCGCTTAGGACTGCTATAACCCAAAAACTGGTATTTTACTGACGCGACTGCATGACGAACGTAAATGAGAGGTGGA
This sequence comes from Rhipicephalus sanguineus, assembly GCF_013339695.2. Classification (NCBI taxonomy): domain Eukaryota; kingdom Metazoa; phylum Arthropoda; class Arachnida; order Ixodida; family Ixodidae; genus Rhipicephalus; species Rhipicephalus sanguineus. Next base: position 82,912,092 of record NC_051182.1, on the reverse strand, counting down.
AACATGAAAATCATGACATGCAAGTCATGTACGAACCATGATTTACATCACCAAGTCATGGTGCCCTCGACCGGCGTTTCGCTAGATTGAAATACACCAAAATTGGTGTATATCATACAGGCTACGCGCCTGTATGACGAACATGAATGACGGGGTGGTAGCATGAAAACCATGATATGCATGTCATGTATGTCATGATTATATGTCACGCTCATGGTGCATTCGCGGCCGTTTCGCTAGCTTGTCATACACCAAAATTGGTATTGCCTGATGTGACTGTTGTTGTGTGATGATGATGAGGATGATGATGATGTGACTGTATGACGAACCTAAGTGACAGGTGGTAACATGAAAACCTCACTCAACTTCAATTCGTTTTTCTCACCCACACATGGCTATGCTATATATACATGGCTGTGCTATACATGGCTCGCCTATACGTGACGCCAAGTGACATGAGACGACGACAGCATACGATGACGACAGCCTGGCCTCTAAAGCGCTCTGCACTTTAAAAATTACATCTCCCGCTAAAGGGGACCATGAGGCGATGCGAAGCCGGAGCAACTTGCACGATCGCGTTCCGTTGCGTTCGTGGGCATGCTACCGACCTCGCGTCGTGGAACTCGCAGAGGAACTCTACGCGCGTCGTGTCTTCCCTCTAGCCTGGCCGTTAATTCTCTCAGGGCGAGCGGTGAACGCGGTCGTCAGGCGCGAGAGGGGGGGGGGAGCGAAGGAGAGTGGGAGAGGGGGAAGAGACGCGCATGCGCTCATCGCGGCGTTGCGCAGGAGAGGGGCACACCATCTCCCGCTAAAGGGGGCCATGAGGCGATGCGAAGCAGCGTTTCGGCATGTCGAGCCCGCGTTTCAGAGGGGGGGTGGACAGAGGAGGAGAGAGGGGGAAAGGGAGAGTGGGGAGGAGGTCTGTGGAGAGGATTTGCCGCATGCGCAGTAAGGATGGTCACGCCGCACACAGTTTGAGCCGCCACAAGATGCTTCGCAACTAAAAATGCCATTAACGAAGGGAAACCATGCACAGGGTGAATATATATATATATTATATATTAGAGCTGTGCCAATAGCAAAATTTGGGGTGCGAAGCGGATTCGAATATTGAAGTGTGAGTGCGAATCGAATCGAATAATTCTCGAATATTTCTAGAATATTTTCGAATACTTCGAAGCGAAATTGCAGAAAAAAAAGTTAAGAGAGGATTCCTAAGCATATTCTTATGAGATAGCAACATGAAAGTGTCTCTTTCACTAGGTTGATGAAGCACTGGCGGGGTGGTGTTCATAGTTGTCTTATCAAGAAGAATGAGGCAATGTAGAGGCGAGTTGTATTTATGTACATGGTTTGGTGCAAACAAAGTGTTGCGATAACACTTTACACGTGATAGGCGAAGATGCCGTTTCCTCAGCCTCTCCTCCTCTTTCTGGGAACTTCTGTGGAAGCCCAACTGATGAGGCGGACAAGTCCAAATCTGCCTCCTAGAGCTCTATATTATAAGAACATCTGAAATTTGGATGCTAAAAAGCTTCGGCTTCCGATTTTTCACATTTCCTGCCCAAATTCAAGTCCAAAACAGCATTAATTGAGCCCCCACCTCTGCCACATTTTTCTTCTCCATGTTGGAACCAGCGTTTCTGAGTTAATGCATTTGCGACCGTAACGGAGCTTGACTGGCAGCTTTGCCGCAATACCGAAGTGTAATGAGGGAAGCATATTGAAAATCTAGGGACCACTTCCAATCGGACGTGACTGCTCTTGGCAAAGTTCGACCGTAACGGAGCTTGAAAGGCAGCTTTGCCGCAATACTGAAGTGTGATGAGGTGAAGCATACTAAAATCTAGGGACCACTTTCAATCGGACGTTGCCTTTGGCAAAGTTCGACCGTAACGGAGCTTGAAAGGCATCTTTGCCACAATACGAGTGTGTAATGTGGTGAAGCATATTGAAAATTTGAAGGGGTCACTTTCAATCGGGTGTTGACTGTATTTGTTTTGGGAAGTTCGAATAGTTCGAATAGTAAATTCCAGGCGAATCGAATCGAATAGCAAACACTATTCGAAAAATATTCGAAATTTCGAATATTCGCCCACCCTAATATATATATATATATATATATATATATATATATATTACTTATAACACGTCCCCGTGCTTCCGCCAAAGCACCTTGCCTAATAAAAAGTAGCCTGGTAACGACGAGGGTTCTTTGGTTGGAAAATAACTCGAAAGGAAGCCACAACATTAATTAGACCTTAATTAGAACATTAATTAGAAATGGAAGCCAACTTTTACGACTTTTAAGTGGCACATTATACAAGGAGACGCTTTCCGCATTTGAAAAAACTGACACAGTCTGTTGGCATTTAGGTAAGTTATTACCGGTGTTAAATAAAAGGGCAGCCACCTTAAATTTTACGAACATTTTGTTCGTAGATTCTAAGGAATTTTCTTTCAGTGTATTGTGTACCAGATGGTCATGTAAGGCTGTGTAGCAGAGCGCTCCGTTCACGTGGTATTTTACAATACGCCTGTTGTGTGTGCGCTTTGGCGCTTGCGTGCAACCTTCTATGCTGATGTCTCTGTAATTGCGTGATCCCTGACTGGTAGATTTTATTCTCCACATTTTTCAGTGATAGGGCTGTTTAGGCCATTGGAAAACACCCATGGTAAGGGTGTTAGTCCAGTGGCAACACCCATAGCCCATGCCACATCGTGCCAGATGATACTACTGGGACTCGCTGATTAAAATGATGTTGGATCTTAGGCGAGTTAAAAGATATGTCTCTTTCAGGGCTTATCTACAGAGCGTATTATAAAATTCACCCTATTCTCTTAATCTTTAATGTTCTTATACGGAACAGGAACATCTCCACCGGCACTGAACGGCGGCTTAAGATACTATGGCTACATGTACCTAATGGTCAGTGTAAGGCTGAACTATAGCACGAGCGCTCCGTCCACGTGGTATTCTACAATACGCTCTGTTGTGGTTGCTGTTTGGCGCGTGCGTGCACCTTCTATGCTGATGTCATCTGTTATTGCGTTTTCCCTGACTGTTAGATTTTATTTTTTGAACACATTTCTCAGTGATAAGGGTGTTTAGGCCATTGGAAACCCCACATGATAAGGGTGTTAGAACAGTGGCAACACCCATACCCATGCCACATCGTGCCAGATGATAACTGAGACTCGCTGATTAAAATGACGTTGGATCCTTAGGCGAGTTAAAGAGATATGTCTCTTTCAGGGCTATCTACAAGCGTATTATAAATCAAACACTATTCTCTTAATCTTTAATGTTCATTTATACGGACAGGAACATCTCCACCGGCACTGAACGGCGGCTTAAGATACTATGGCTACATGTACCTAATGGTCAGTGTAAGGCTGTGTAGCACGAGCGCTCCGTCCACGTGGTATTTACAATACGCTCTGTTGTGTTGCTGTTTGGCGCGTGCGTGCACCTTCTATGCTGATGTCATCTGTTATTGCGTTTTCCCTGACTGGTAGATTTTATTTTTGAACACATTCTCAGTGATAAGGGTGTTTAGGCCATTGGAAACACCACATGATAAGGGTGTTAGAACAGTGGCAACACCGTATGGTATGGGTTTTTTGATACGTGAAAACACCATTTTCCTAGGGTGTAAGGGTGTTAGAGACACGGCGAAAACCCCTTACGAGTGTAAAGTGGTTACTGTGTGCAGCATTTGCCTCCCTCCAGAGAGAGCGTCGGCCCGATGCTCTGCTACCAATACGGTGTAGAAGACTTATGCTGCAAGTCAATCTGAGCAATAAGGCATCGTTCGCACAACGTGCACGATTTCTGGTTGGTGCTGGCGATTCGCGAGGGAATGTCTCGTATGACCTTGTAGTTCACGTCACTTACGCGTCGCACAACTTTGTAGGGACCAAAATATCTCTTCAATTTTCTGAAAGTTCCCGTCGGCAGATAGAGCTCCACACCCACACTTTCTCGCCTGGTTGATAGGTGACGGATCGGTGTCGCAGATTATGACGTACGTCGTAATTCCGCTGCCGGGTGATTCCAACGCGCGCAAGCTACCTCGCTTCTTCAGCTCGTTGAGTAAAGGCTTCAGCGTTCGCGTCTGTATCATTGCAGTCATGCACTAACATGGCGTCAATCATCGTCGTCACTTCACGGCCATGAAGAAGACTAAATGGCGTCATTCGCGTAGTTTCCTTCTGCACTGTATCATAGGCGAACGTGACGCACGGTAGAACGTCATCCCAATTTCATTGTGATAGCAATTATATGGGCAGTCTCGGCTGGTTTTTGCCGTCGCCGTCGCCGCCGTCATGCACCGTATATGTATAATGGACTGGACTCTGGGCTCAGGCCTAACAGACGGTGGCTGGTGCAGTCAACGTGTGTATCCACACGCGGAAGTGTTCCTGGGCTAGATGCGGGGCTGTTGGCAGGTGTCCCAAACAGATACCCAGAACCCCCACCAGTGTCACGATGTACATAATAGCAGAAGTCGAAAACAGGGCAGGTCACTTTAATTATGCAAGGCACTAGAAAAGGATCGGGAGTGAACCCTGTCTTCCTTTCTTGCTGCGCGTGCTCTTCGTTGTTGTTTTTCGCGCTGCCGATTGGACGTAGCAATATGTCATTGTAATCATATACGCAGTGAGTTCACCTTCATGACTAAGAGATTGCAGTCCAGCACGCCTCCCTGTGGTGCACGAGCCTTCGGAATTTCCAAGAAAGTGCATAAGCAATTCTAACACGCTATGTTCGATTTGAGATAGCTTTAAATTACGTTCGGCATATATTCGCATGTGCCTGTTACCGACAAATCTCCTACAATTCTGTGGCGCCAAATTGAATCTTAGTCCTTTTATCATACATGGTGTTTCAAGAAATGTATGCGAAAGTTCTCAAAAATAAGGAACACATACTTTCACGCTTCATTCATAATTGTTTTTTCTGTGGGAGCAGGCATCGTAAGATGAGTAGAGGCATCAGTTACGACAGTGAATAAAAATAGTTAACTATTTAATTAGTAGAGACAGGTGGTCGGGTCAAATGGGAAAACTACAGTCCTTTCAGCGAAGAGCCTGTTGCTGTTTTCAGTTTTCGCAGTAGCAGCAGCCTTTGGCAATTATTAGTGAATAACAAAATCTGACCAATTTCGCCGGCGCAACCAAAAATCGGAAGAGCGCAACTGCCATACTCTTCCGAGACGTCCAGAATGAGCGAGCGTCGTTGTATGAATCATCAACCGAGTTTTCTTCGTGGTTGTACCGGTTTCGTTTGCGATTAGAGCACGTATGGCGCACGTATGTTAACAAATGCAGAAGAACTAACACCACTGCAATCGCCGTGGGAAACAGTGACGTCGTTCTGGTCGTCATCTAGTTCACGGCCGCAACATGAAAAAAGGTGCGGCCTGCTGCGTTCTGTCGCCGTCAATGGGCTAGCGCGTCTCGGCTGAGTTGACAGTTGTGGCCGCTGTTTCTGGTGAGGACGCCACTGTTCGGGAACACAAGGCAGACGCCGGTTTGGGCCAGAATGTGGTTGTCTCGGGATTTATAAGTGTTCGTTTTAAAGCAGCGCGTTTTGGTGTGTGCAGCACTTTTTAAAGCCTTTATGGGGCATACCGTTATGAACAACGCATGCCGCCTATTGAGGGCGGCATTGTCATTTCTCTCAGCTTCTTATAATATGTACAAAATTTGAGCTCTCTGTTGTTAAGGCTTTTGGAGAAAAAGCGGGACATATGGTTCCCACTGCCCTGTGAGTGTATCCACAAAAGTGGGACATATGTGTACCTCTTACCACTGAAAGACAGTCGTTTCAGAAAAAAAGTACTTTTATTTTTTATCCGAACTTGCTGCTGCCTGACAAACCACAAAGGACAAATCCAACAAATACCTGCTCTCTTATCACACACAAAAAAGAAAAAAACTCAACTAAATATCCATTGTATATCCACTCGGTAACAGTACTCGAACAGCAGATGTGTGTACTGGGCATGCCTGCAATAGTCTAATTTTTGCCCGTGCAGGGAGCTCAGCTGCTTCCTCCATTGGAAAAGACTTGCCTGCATGAAGCAAAATGAAAATCGGATACTGCAATCAGTTGCACACAATGTTAAATCACTCAAAGGTTTTCAACTATGCGTTGCACAAATTTTTGAGGAAACTGTATTGGTAGGAATGAACAAAGCCACTATCATAGCACAATTAGCAACTCGTGGGTATGAAATAGACTTTTCAAGCATATCGCTCATGCTGAATCGGGTGGAGAACGCGCCAAAATCTGGTGAAAAAAGGATACAGCACGTGCAAGCGGAATGGTTCGTTTGGAACACGGTCATGTGCTGGAACCTTGCGAATACCATAAAAAACAACTACCAAAACCGCTTTTCTAGAAATCCACGCGGTTGCACTAAAAGCCTGAAAGAAATAGATTTAGTGGTTTTGGTCTAAAAAATTAGAACATGGCGAAGAAAAAAGTGGGAAATATGCGTCCCACCACCCCAAAAGGCTTATTAAACAGTAGAAACAGTCATGGCCCGTCAAGGGTAACAGCAGAGCTGATGCAAGCGTTGCGATTCACCAACCCGAACGTCGTGTTCTTTCTGCATGAGGGAGGCACCCTCTGCATGAGGGTGGCACCGTCTGCCTTTCGGAACAGCACTGATCTTCTGCCTTACATTTACGTCCCCTCCAAAAAAAGAGCCATCCTGGCGACTTAGGAACAGGAGACTACAGTAGGATCGTAGTAAGGCTCGGGCCGGTCCATATGGACAGTCTCGCGTCCAGGGCGTCGTTAATCAGTAGATGATGCAAGCGGCTCAATTATGTAGTTTACGGGTGTCGATTCCTGGACGGCGCGGTAAGGGCCGTGGTACTTCGAAAGAAGTTTTGTTGACTGACCAGGCTGGCTAAAGGGATGCAGAGCCACACAAGCGAACCAGGGATATGAGAAACTGGAGTTTTCAAGCCGTCGCGATGGTGTTTCTGGCGTTGCTGATCGGAAGTGGTGAGGAATCGGGGAAGCGAGGGATGAGACATTGTTTTGAGGCGATTCGACGGTTTCGGACAGAAATACGGGCCTCGGTCATGAGCAGCTCACGTGGTACGCCATGACGTAGAACGCGGTAGGTAGGTAGCAAACTTTATTTAGGTTTGTAAGAATCTTCACCCCGTTTTTATAGGGGCAAGACTGCAAGCCACTCTCACATTGGGTCAGGGAGGCCCAGCCTCACCTCCGCATCGTGGGCTTTCTGGGCAGCCCACAGGTAATCAAACCAGTCGTGGCTCTTGAGCAATGAATAAAATGCTTACTCCGCCAATCCGTGGTCCATGTGGTGCTGTAAAGAGGGGTACTCCCAGAGCATGTGCTTAACATCGCGAATCCCACCGCAGTCCGCACGCAGAGGGGTGACCTCCGTGTACCTGCTGAGGACGGTGTGGGATACAAGTTCGTTTGCATGAGCCTGAGAGTCACGGCATGAGCCCTCGTGAGATTTCTATGTAGCAAGGGGAAAGCCCTGCGACACATCTGGTAGTGGGGTAGTGATCCTATTGAATGTGGACAGAATGTGCCCGAAGGGGGGGAGGGAGGGATCGACACCTGAAAAGGTCGGACTAAGCCCGTCACCGCTCCCACCCAGCACACTGGCTTCCCAGTGCACTAAGCGGCCGGCAAGACCTCGCGCCCTGACGTGGGCCAACTCATTAGCGTTGGCTAGCGCCCCTACTTCGGCGCCCTTGTGCGGCGGGAACCATATAACGACGTGATGAGTAAGCACCTTACCCTCAAGTGCCCTAGCAACCTCCTCACAGACACCCTAGTCGAGAAAGCTTGAAGGGCTGATCTCGAGTCCGTATAAATCTCTACCTTGTCCGGCGCATGGCCAGCTGCTCCGCCTTGCAAGCCGACGACGTCCTGATGGATGCCGCCGATAGTACTCGGCCCTTTATGTCCACAACGTGAGCAACAAAACGACTAGAGCCGCCTTCGTACGGGGCAGCATCCACAAAACATGACTCTGCGTCGTGCGCATGCGCGTACCGCAGAAGCGCGGAGACGCAAGCCGTCCTCCTCCCAGTGTTGAAAGTAGGATGCACGTTCTTCGGAAGGGGGGAGACCGTAATAACCTGCCGCACACTCTCCGAAAGCTGAACGCTCCTATCCCTAAACGTCGTCGCACTGATCCCGAGCTTATTAGATGCGAAGCATCTTATGGCGGAGTTCCATCCGGTGGTGGTGGTGGTGTGCAGCATGACCACCCTTACTGCGCATGCGCATACCTCCCCACTTCCCCCTCCCCCTCTACACTTCCCCTCTCCCCTCCCCTCTCCCCTCCCCCTCTCCACTTTCCCTGTCCCCCCTTTCACTCTTCCTCTGAAACGCGAGCTAGACATGCCGAAATTCTCTCCTGCGCAACGCCGCGATGAGCACCAGCGCTTGTGCGTCCCCTCCCCCTTTCTCTCCTCTCCTACGCTGCCCCCCTCTCGCACGCCTGCCGACTGCGTTCCCCGCTCGCCCTGTGAGAATTAACGGCCAGGCTAGAGGGAAGACAAGGCGCGCGTAGCGTTCCTCTTCGCGTTCCACGACGCGAGGTCGGTAGCATGCCCAAAGAATGCCAACGGAACGCGATCGTGCAAGTGCTCCGGCTTCGCATCGGCTCATGGTCCCCTTTAGCGGGAAATGGTGTAATTTTTATCAGGATCCTCATTCCCGCCGCCGTAGAAGAGTCTGGCAATATATGTGGACTGCTGTGCTTCGATCACTTCCTCTAGTGTGCTGTGGACGCCGAGGCTTCCTAGCTTCTCTGTGCTTGTGCGCATTGGGAGTCCAAGGGCTTTCTTAATACTCTTGCGAGCTTGTGTAAAATAAAAGAACCGGCGTCACCTGCCGATGCCGATGGCAGTGGGGAAGTTTCTTCGTAGCGCGTCAGGTGATCAATGGCAACGATTACAGAGTGGTTTCCAGCAGAAGCGATGGGAAGAGGTCCATACAGGTCAATGCCGAGGCGGCTAAAAGGTCGGGCAGGACAAGGCAAAGGCTGCAGAGGAGCGGAAGAACGAGTAGGGTTTCCTTGCCGTGTTGGCAAGCGAGACAGGAACGGATGTAGCGGTGGACAAAGCAGTACATTCCACGCCATTAGTAACGTTGGCGCAGGTGTTTCCAATACTCATGCATGTGCACACTGTGGATCGGCGTGCAAAGAGGTGCATATGTCTGAACGAAGAAGTCGGGGAAGAACCAAGAGCCATTTGCGCCTGTTGGACAGGTAATTTCGAAGATACAGCAAATCATCTCGAAGAGAAAAGTGCTGTATTTGCCGGCGCGATTCTCTAGGGATGGGGTGCGAAGGAAACCTGCATAAGAAATCTATAAGGGAAGCAATTCAGGAGTCTTTCTTTCGCTCCAGATGCATGCCACTGACAAAGAGTGAGGACACGTAGCAGCAGGGCACAAACGGGAACGCATCATCAGATGGAAGAGGTGACCAAGACAGAGCGTCAGCATCAGAATGTTTCCGTCCAGATCGGTAAAAGACGCGAATGTCATACGCGAATGTCGTACCGGATGGATCTTTTGAGGAGAGAGTGAGAGAAATGTTTTAATGAAAAGCTGTAGATGTTAGCCTGGTTATTCGCGTGACATGCTACTCCAGGTGCTGGATGATGATTATTGTATATACAGTAACAACCACATAACGCCTACAACCCCCCCCCCCCCCCCCCGCCCCACACACACACTACACTGTTTACAAAGTTTCGTTCAGGATCGCAGCCGGCAAAAAAATCGGCAGCGCTTTCGTGGCGCGTAACGCACAGGTGCTGCTTTGCCATGGGCCAAGATATGTCTCAATTCTAAGCACGAGCATATCCAGCTTTTGTGGACTCGTACCAGCCAGCGCCCCTGGCGGCCGCGGCGCAAAGCTAGCGCGTCTTCAATGGAACTAGCGAGTTTTTCTCGAATAATTAAGTGTAGAGGGTGAACGTTGAAAAACGCAGACCACAGAGCGCTTCTGGGAACCTAAACGCACGAGTGGACTGCAGCGATCATGTGCAGTAAGCTTCAATTTTGTTCCCAGAGCAGTTAAAGATTATACAATGGGAGTCTATGGAAACAGCGAAAAATGTGGCCTGTTTTTCGAGACAAAAACGGTCACTGTCGTAAAACTAAGGAAGTTATGTTAATGGTCAGGAGATCACATGTAGTCGTGACATTCAGCTTTCGTTTGAAGCCATTCTCTACCTGCGGCAATTGGCATAACGTTGTTCCCTAACGCGTTTTTTGAAACGCGGTCCTTCAAATGCTTGTGGTAAATTGATAAACCCTTGCTTACCACCAGCCACAAGGCGACCACCGTGGCCGAGCGAGCTAATCGCACAAGTTCAGAGCGCGGCATCACCGCGCCGTCTTCGGTTCGATTCCTGGCGACGGATCAGCGTTTTTTTTTCAGCCCGTGACTTAGTTCCACAGCTTCGCACATGATGTCGCCGCCGAAACAAAAAAAAGAGCTTTCGTTTCGGTTCATGACTGTAATCTTGAGCTGCCGTTTCTTTTTCTCTCTTATTTTATGACTTTTTTAGTGCATGTTTAAACACTCCACGCGTATCAGATCGTTCTAATCTACATTTGTAATTCTTACTTTATTCTTTTATAAACATCTAAGGAACAGAACGCCCGATCAAGTTACGGTGAACAAAGCTCTTTCGAACTCTCGTACGCGTATTGTGGTGGAAACTTATTTCTCCGTTCTCATGATTTCGTTACGACCTTCTAGGGTACCTACAATTGAGCAACGCAAAGGAAACGAACTGAGCTTAGAAAAGTGAGGCATATAGTAATGAAATGATAAAGTTAAACATTTTTGCAGTTGCTTTTTACTTTAGGGCTAACGCAAGTGTCTGTCGTAATCCTAACGAAAGAAGGGGAATTGTTCGAGGGGTTGTTTTCTTTGTTAGACACAACTAATGAAACCAACAGATAATTCAGCCAAGCAAAGAATACGGAACATCATTTGTTGTTGTTTTTTTCAACACCAGTGCAATGATTTCGCCCTTACTTTAAAGAAATCAAAATTGCTATCTCGACACAGATCATCGGACGGCTCGTACACCTTTCTACATGCTGTGCTCTCAACGCGAAGAGACTGTGCGAAATTTCCTATCCGACCCGGAGTGGCTGTGTTCTGTTACAGCGTAAACGTGCTTGCAACATGTTAAACGGTGCTATTGCTGCCAAACGCCAATATACATTGTGCAAGCTCTCTTGTATCACTGTAAAGTAGAAATTGGCCAATTTATGTAAGTACACGTTTTACTTTTGTGTTATAACGATTGCTATGACGGAGGGATTAACCATGTTTTTTTAACACGAAAGTGTTTTATGCCAGGGTCCATCACAGCTCCACTGACGTATTTCCGTCACGGATATGACGTTTCCAAATATAAAGACTAACAGTGGGCAAAGAAAAAAAAACCAGGAGAGAAAGTTCCGCCACCGGGAATCGAACTTACGACCCCTCGCTCCGCAGCGCACAGCGCGAAAGGATTCGGCCATGGACGGCACGTTCTTCGCAATGCTAACGGCGAGCTATTTATATACACAATTTGCCGGTGGCGGTACTCAGAGATCGGTGTTACAGCGTGCTTTCGTTATCACTAGCGAGATGGCGCGAAGGGCTCGAACAGCGCAGAGCCATATGTACCCATATACACGGCTCTGGAACCGCGTAGAACAGCTCGCTTAAAGGTCGTCGCCGTTGCGACGAGTGCCCGCGTCTACAGGGCGTGGTCGCTCATGCGTGCGCTTATCTCGTGGTTGCGGTGGTTTGTACGTCTCGCGTTGAAAGCACGAAGGACACTTGGCTCACTGCAGCGGCCGCTTTTGCGAAAGTAGCGCGGTGGTCACGCAGAAATAAGCTACAAATGTGACAGTTCGCTCTCATCCTGTGTATGTTTGTTCCGTGCGTCTTTTCTGCTTGAGCAGCGCGTTGCAAGTTTCGAGCTGCTCGCCGTTCTTCGCGTGACATTACAATTTGTTGTTGGAGCATTCATTCTTTCGCCATTGGGGCGAAAGAATGCGCAACAAACGCTTAACTACGTCTGTGAAAGCACGTTTCACTTTCGTGTTAAACCGATTCCTATGACAGAGGGATCAGCCATGTTTTTTAGGGTACAGTGTCTATATATATTCCATGGAACTCAACTCTATGCGAGGATGGGACGCAGGAGGGTTCTATACATTTGAAGTTTAGTTTATTGAAGAGCAAGCCGCACCGTACCGTTCAAGTGTTCTAGTCTTCATTGACAACTATGCCTGGAGCGTGAGCCGCGAACGCGCTGCCCTACCCTCTGATTTTACCCTCCCCCTCCGGTACGGAGGCGAGCGCCTCTGGCGGTCGCTCCTTGTAAACATGCCGACGCGTGGCCGCCGGGCGCCGAGCGGCTGGCTTGTTTCGAGCAGACGACACCTTGCCGACCGCGCGCTGTTACCGCAGCTAATGCAGACGACAACACTCAAGCGGTTTCTTCATCGCTGTCGTGAGATAGCAAACTGGTAAATGAAATAAAGTCCACTTTCTTGAAAGTCATTTTTTTACTGAAAACAAAGCTTCAGACGAATGGCGGTAATTTCGTCTGCTTATCGCAGCAGCTTTGCGTTGCTTTGCGTGATGTTTTTCGCCGTCTGTTATTGCGGAGCCAGCGCTACTTCATTTGAGCAGCAATGCGGTGCTGTTGTGTACCCGGCTGCTCTTCGAGTTGCCGACGGAAGCTATCGGAGGTGTCCTTTCACGAAGAACCAGCCGAGACCTCCTTGCGTGATAAGTGGCTGCACGCAATATTAGGAGACGCCTTTTCCAGCACTACAATCAAGGAGCACTCTGTTGTATGCAGCCTGCACATTCACGCTAGTGACTTCAAGAAGGACTTCACCAGGCGCTTACTCAAGCCCGGTGGAGTACCCAGTGTGTTCAGCGAACCGGTGACGAGCCTTGCGCGAAACGTCGAAAGTACGACAGCGGCCAGTGTGTCCACAAGTACGACAGTGCCAACAGCACACGGCGAACTGTTTCCGTGCCTTACTCAACCGGAGAACACGACACCGGCAAATGTATCCGGAAGTCCGCCAGTGGAAATCGGTCAACTGCTGACTCCACAACCTGAAAGCACGACCTAAGGCACAACACAAAAGCGTAAGCGTACTCCTTCAAGCGCTTCGTTGTCGCACGAACAACCAGAACACTCAAATGAAGGGCCAGCTAAGTCTCTAGACAGTGACGACAGCAATGGAGGAAGCGAGCTGGCAAAGAATCTCGTTCAAACTAAGCAAGTAGAGGCGAATCTGGCAGCCAAGAGTGCCGGTACGTTCAATGCGACACCAACCGGAATGGTGTATGCTAAACGTTCGCTCAAGACACAAACACCATTTAGGCTCTACCCCTCGACGTACTTCGTCCAGCGCAAGCGATGGCGCGAGAAAGAGCGAGCACTGAAAGTGAAAAATGAGAGACTGAGCCGAACAGTGGATGCCTACAAACAAGAACTACTGAAGCTTAAGAAGCCGCGCACGTCAGTGCATTTATAGAAGTGACGTCAGTCGCGGAGAAGGGCAATTCAAAGGCACTCCTTATTGTTGACCGGGTCAAAAATTACAAAAGGAAAAAGTCGCAGTGATCAGAAACTACGCTGAGGCACAGCATTATACTAAGAAATTTGTCGACGAAGGCGTACGCGTATTTGCGCTCGGAAGACCTGCTGAGATTGCCCTGCAACAAGACCCTCCAAAGTATATAGGCGCGGTTTCAGGAGAAATTGGCTTTACTAATCTAGTTCGTTGCCGCCTTGAAACCGAAATATTAGCTCTTGAAACGCCACAGTCAAAAGTTTGTTCGCTGATAATTGATGAAATGAGAATACGCCAGAGTTACAGTACCATAAGCAACGGGACGCATTCGTTGGCGACGTCGACATGGGCGCTGAGGTGCAACACCTTATCGACAGCTCTCAGAGTGATTGCCTGGCAAACTCTGTCCTGTGCTTCTTGTTATGTGGTCTCCACGGTCGATACAAAATACCTGTAGGGTATTTTTTCACAAAGGGGTGCACAGGGGAGCAGTTAGCAGAAGTCACACGACATGTGATACAGAAGACGTCGGAGATCGGCTTTGATGTCGTCCGTGTGGTGACGGACAATCACAAGATTAACGTGATAGCCATGGAAGTTCTGTGTGACGGGGCGCTCCACGTACGCGCGCCGCACCCCGCGGATGTCACGAAGAACATCTTCTTTGCTTTCGTTCAGAGCCATATAATAAAAAATGTTAGATCGCAGTTTCTGGCCAAGACATCGGTGGAGAAAAAGAAATATCATCAGTGTACCTAAAGAAGATCTACAAAATGCAGAAGAACTCAACAGTAAAACCAATTAGGTTCCTCACAAGAAACACCTCTACCTTCGAATATTGAAAAGATGAGCGTTAAAGCAGCCGTGCAGTTGTTGTCAGCCGCGGTAGTTGGAGCCTTAAAATATTTCAAAGAGCAGGCAGGACACACTTCAGACATAGAATTCGCATCGGCAGGTCCTACGATCCAATTCCTTGAAATTATGCAAAGATGGTGTACTTTAATGGACATTAGCAACTGTCAACAGTACGTTCATTGCAACAATACTGATTGCCGCCCATTCACTGATGTAGACGACGAAAGGCTCGATTGGCTGGAGCACGCTTTCATCGCTTATGTAGAAGATCTGAGGGATGCAAGCAAAGCTGAAAACTTCTTCAGCAAGGAAACGTGCCACGCCCTGCTCTTCACAACACAATCAAATGTTGCCTGCATACGACACCTGCTGACTGATAAGAAATTTAAATTTGTTCTGACCCGAAAGATGTCGAGTGACCCTATAGAAGCCATGTTCGGATTCTTGCGGTGGAGTGCGGGATGTGACGATGCCTTGGACGTCAGAAGCACAACTCGCGGTCTCGAAAAAATGCTCAAAACTAGAATTATGGCCGCTTCCAGTGGCAGCAATGTACAGAGTTCGGCGACATTCTCGTCAACGCAGCTTCTCCCAATTCAGCAGGTCCGCTGTACGAGCACACCCACCACGGCTGACCTTATTTTGAACACAGCAGCAATGCATCTAAGGGAACATTTGCTGTCAAACAAGCCGATTCTCTCGAACCCCGACATCGCCAGCCTGGCAATGATCGGAGGTTTCATTGTTCGCGCTGTAAGCGAGCGCATTGCATGTGCTGAGTGCATCGCAATGCTTCAAGCACCAACAGCAGTGCTCCAGCTCAATCATGGCCTCATAACGCACCAAGATCGCGGCGGCCTTTACTACCCGACGCAAGAACTAGTCAAAGTTCTTGTAGGCCTGCGGAGATTTGCGGCCTGCGTACTCTCGCAACGACGGTCAGTCAAGAAGCCTCTTGACGCGTGCGTCCAGAGGTCAGTACAAGAGCTCATGAGCCTGCCCGTGTTGAGCTGCGGCAACACCGATTCGGACCACCGCAAGGTTCTGCTGGAGCTCATCGCACGAAAGCTCATCAAGCCACTTTTTTCAAACTATGCGCAAAGGAGAACAGACACGAACGCTACTGTGAAGTTTCTTGAGAAAAAACCTCTGTCAAGAAAAATCTTGAATTGTAGGTGTAGTAGTCCCAGCAATACTCGAGGCGTCGTGCCGACTCCTTCTGCACGAAAGTGCATGGTATCATATCTCGGGATGGACCGTGTCTCAAGCACAATTCTATTGGACTGTGGACTTCGAGTCTCGTGGTCCATCGTCATGTGTACCTATTAATTTTGTTGTTCTTGTGTTTCGTTCGTTCACCTTATAACCCAATTAAAATTAGCAGTGTATATGTGTTTACATCTGCGCCTTTCTTTCTTCTTTCGCCTCGAGCTGAGTTGCGCCAGTAATCTAATAATTATATTTTCTGGCGCGTTAGTAAGGCGGAGAAACACGAAAACACATATGTGCGCTTACACACAAACAGTTAAGTCCTTTTCTACCAGAAAACGTAACACTCATATTTTCCCCATGTTATTTATATTGTCAGTAGACATGCAGTGAGCTCATCTTCCTTGCAATAAGCTAATCTGCATGTTTGTCAAAAATTCCATGGCTTACATGGAAGAAGAAGACGAGTTTCTGATCTGTTGCTGTTTCTGTACGACTGTGATTTTTATTGAAATTTACTCGTACCGACGCCTCCGTGGCGGGTACGACGTCGAAAGCAATGACGGACGCTCCACACCCTCTTCCGTCAAGACCAGGGGCGACCTGCAAGCTTCAAATCGGATTGGTGCTCCTGGGCATCTGAACATGGCTCTGCCAAGGTCATCAAGCTGCTCTGACGTGGATGACATGGAATCCGAAGGTGGATATGTCGAGGCCACAAACCGCCGGCTGAAAAGGAAACTACGCCGGCTTCAGCGTGAGTCTCAACTACAATACCCGTCCTCACAACAGACTCGGCAGACGTACACAATCGCCTACACCCCGTCGCTGCTACAGGCAACCTGAATTCACTGAATAGGCAAGCGCTCACTGCCTATCTTGGCAGGTAGGCACAGGACAAATAAGAGGGTCCGTATTAATCCCAGACGGAACATACTCGCTGTTGATGTGGATACACGAACGACCCTCAACGCATTGAAAGCTGTTGCTCAGCTCGGCAGCATACCTGTGCGCTCCTTCGTTGTACATGGAGGCTGCACCATTGCTGGTGTGATTTCCGATGTTGATACGGATATTGATGACAGCGATCTATCAACGCTGATTACCTCCACTGCCCATATCACAGACATACACCGTTTTGGACGGTCGCGATGTGTGAAGATAGTTTTTGAGGGCACAATTGCCATCGCATGTGAAAGTGGGCTAGTGAGGATCCTGTCCGCCCATATGTTCCTAGGCCATTACAGTGTCGCAAGTGTCAGAAACTTGGGCACGTGAGCGCTGTGTGCGTGAACAGTTGACATGCCCCCGTTGCAGTGGAGATCACGATGAGTCGATATGCGAGGGATCTAATCTAAAATGCTCCAACTGCGATGGCCCGCATGAGTCAGGTCGAAGGAATGTCCAAAAATAAAGACTGAGTTGACCGTACTTAGGAAGATGGTACGAGATCACTCCACGCACAGAGAAGCGGCTACCAAGGTGCACCGTCGCCAGAGGCGCTCTCGTAATCGCAGAAGATCAACATCGGCTATGGTACGACAGCCTGTACTCCCTGAAGAGTCAGCGCGTGCTCCTGTTATATCCGAAGCGGGGTCTCTACCTCCAGCCACATCCTGCCTGAAGAGCAACAAGGACGTTACCACATGGCCTTCCCTGCCATCTCGGAGTGCGGAAGCGCAGGCGCCAGAAAGCCAGCATGAACGTGAGACTTCGTCATCGGATGGGCAAATCAAGGCAATGCTTACGCAGTTTGATCCGTGCCTTGCGAATGTTACTTGTTGGTGTCAAGACGCCCGTTGCTAAGGCTGCAGTGCAAATTCTAGACGGACTAGAACCAGTGCTTGGTGCTATATAAAAACCAGCACAAAATCATGGCGTCAGCAGCCTCACCACCATCACTGACTGAAAGGATTAACCGTTCTGTTATATTTCAATGGAACGCAAGAGGTCTACGAGGTCACCTCGCAGATTTTAAACAGAGAATGTTGAAATATCGATTTCCTGTTGCTGTGATATGCGAGCCGAATATGACTTCAGCATTCAGGTTATCTGGATATGAACAATTCACGTCTCAGACGAGTGGAAACCCTAGCAAACTTCTACTATTTGTACGCTGTGACCTCACGTATTCCCAAAACCAAATTCCTGTGCATAGCAGTAATGAGTACGTTTCCATCACTTTGAAGCTAAAACGACGCACGATATCGGTCATTGGTGGTTACATTCCTCCGAGAGGAAGATTTGACGCTGAATACCTGAAACTTGTCATCGACTCGAGCCAAGGACCTCACGTCATCGTAGGCGACTTTAATGCGCAACACCATCTTTGGGGCAGCAGTGTCATAAGTACTCGGGGAAGACAACTTCTAGATTTCACAAGTGATAATGGCCTTCATATTCTCAACGACGGCTCACCGACATATTTCCGTGGCACAACGTACAGCAGCTGTCTCGACTTAGCTATAGCTTCTCGATGCCTTTCATCATCTGCTGCCTGGTGTGCAGACATTGAAACATATGGCAGTGATCACCTACCTACTTACGTACAACTACGATGGTATACCGGTGTTGCAAGCATTCGTAGGCGATACACAGATTGGGAGGCTTTTCAAGATGAGCTAGAAAAGTCGTGTGGTTCCATAGTTTCTCCGACAGAAATTGAAGAACGAATTACCAACGCAATGCAGACAACAACACGTGTCGTCACAGTATCTAATTCCAGGAAGCCTGTCGATGCCGTATATGAAGAGCTCCGGGCAGTCCGTCGTCGAGCTGAACGCAAACACAGGCGAACAAGATCGATCTTAGACCTGAGGACCTCCCGCAATGTGCAAAAGAAAATTCAGAGGCACTTAGAAAAGCTTGGCCTGCAAAACTGGAAGACATTTTGCACCACCCTGGATCCCCCGGAAAACCATTGTCTAAGATATGGCACGTTGTACGGGCTCTACCATGTTCTCCTCAGCAACTACGTCCCTTCCGCGCATTGGCCATCATCAGGTCATGCAGCGAGAAGCAGATCGCGGAAGAATTCTGCCTACACATCTCTGGCTCTGCAACAGCGGTCGTTCCACTGCTTCGATGCGCACCCCCTACAGCAGACGCCCGTCTCGATCTTCCTTTCACGCTGCAGGAGCTGCGTGCGGCAATTTCTATTTCACAACGCTCCAGTGCGCCTGGGCCTGATGGCATCACCTATTCTACTCTGCGCCACCTTGGCCCTCGAGCGACCGAAGAACTTCTATCCTTGTACAACCTTTCGTGGACATCTGGAACTGTGCCGGCACATTGGAAAACAAGTAAGATCGTGGCATTGCTGAAACCAGGCAAGTCTCCCCGTGATATGGTTTCCTACAGACCTGTGGCACTTGCAAGTTGTGTAGGAAAACTCATGGAACGAATGGTTCTGTTGCGCTTAGAATGGTTTCTGGAGAAGCAAAATATATATCCAGACGCGATGACTGGCTTCCGGAAAGGAAGATCATCAATCGACAGTGTGATCGATTTAGTAACGACCCGTTGAACACCAGAAACGGCGCCACCGATTGACGGCTGCAGTCTTCCTTGACATCAAAGGTGCATTCGACAATGTTCTGCATGACGCGATCCTGAATGCTCTTGAAGACTATGGTATTGGCGGCCGTATGCATCAGTGGATAGCCAGCTATCTTCAAGAAAGAGCAGTATTTATGACAACTGTAGACGGTGATACAAACAACCATCCCGTCTATCGCGGCGTCCCTCAGGGAGGAGTCCTGAGCCCAACATTATTTAATATTGTACTTGTTGGCCTCGCTAAAAAGTTAGGAGGCAAAATCTCAGTATCTGTGTACGCAGATGACATCTGCATTTGGACCACGAGTCTAACGCGTTTGCAAGTACAGACGAAGCTACAACGTGCGGTATCGATAACGTCCACATATCTTAATAGCCGCGGACTGCAACTCTCCCCGACAAAAAGTGCAATCCTGGCATTCTCGAGAAAGTCAATGGCCTGCTACCCTGTAGTGATGGATGGGAACGTCATACCTTCTGTAACTCACCACAAGTTTCTCGGAGTTATCATCGACCGGGATTTATCTTGGTCGAAGCACATCTCTGCACTAAGAAAAAAAACTAGACAGCTTTGTCCATGTCATTCGCCATGTCTGGAAAATCGTGGGGGCCATCGAAGTCATCTCTACTACAGCTATACCAGGCACTTTTTCTTGGATACCTCCGCTACAGTGCTCCTGTTCTTTCTCGTGTTTGCACATCTGCTGTCCGTACACTCGAGAGTGCTCAGGCCCGCGCCCTCAGAATTTGCCTAGGAGTACCTCGATGTACTTCTACATGGGGTACTATTACAGAAGCACGCGCTTGTCCAGCTCGCGTTTATCTTAAACACGAGCCACTGCGAGTACATCTGAGGTTATTGACAAGGCACCGAGACCATCCACTGAGAGACATTATTAACACACGACCCAATGCTTCATACTCGGAAGCTGTGATGTCACAGCAAGATCTGCTGCCCTCGAATTATGCACCACAAGCGACTCCCGGAGTACCTCTCTGGACGATGCCTAAACCGATCGTGCGACTCTCGATTCCGGGGATAACAAAGAAGTCAAAAATACCAACCGCTGGACTTAAGCATTTTGCTTTATCGTACATTGCCCATATGTACGGATATACGGTGCATATTTTTGCAGATGGGTCTGTCACGCAGACGTCCTCAGCAGCACTTTCTTTCACGGTTCCTCACATGGGCATCACGAAACGCTTCAAGATAGCGCATCGGACATCATCTACTGCTGCTGAGCTGACCGGCGTCCGACAACCTGCCCGCTACATTGTACAACAGAGTCCCGCGAAATGGACATTATTTTGTGACTCCAAGCCGGCACTTCAACTTATCAGCAATTACATGAAGCAAGGAACCGCATACAGTCCTCTGGTGTGTGACATAATGAATATGTTATCTGAGGCGTCTCAATCCGGGCATACCGTTGCATTGCAATGATTCCCAGTCACTGTGGCATAGCTGGGAACGAGCAAGCTGACGCAGAAGCAAAAATGGCGCACACTAACGGCGAAGTCATATCAATTCAATTTTCCCGATATGACATCAATGGCTTGCTGTCTGAATCTATGAAAACATCTATGACACGCTTATGGAATGACCCTAATTATCGCCAAGAACGTCTTTACAGACTTGACTCTGGTCGTGCTTTTCTCATTCCATTCCGGTTAAGAAGAGACCAGGAAACATTAGTACATAGATTGCGGCTGGGTGTTGCGTATACACGAAGATACCTTTTCAAGATTGGGCAGGAGCGAAACCCTAACTGCAGTGTGTGTCACACGTCTGAGACTATTCACCACATCCTGTGCGTGTGCCCTCAGTACGCGACCGAAAGACAATCACTTCAGTGCGTCGTAGACCGTCTGGACTCCCGACCTTTTTCGGAGGAGAAGCTTTTGGGTGCTTGGGAGCATGCAGACCAGGCCCAACGAAGTTTAAAGTGCCTATTGAGATTTCTAAGCGATACAGGTTTAGATGCTCGTCTTTAGAGCATGTGCGGCATAAAGACTTTTGCGCGTGCCCTGTCCCCGTGCAAAACAGTGTGTACAGTGACTCATTTGCCATACCATCGTCGCCTATCATCACACCTCCCTCTTTCTCTTTCTTTCCCCTTTCCCTTACCCCCGTGAGGAGTAGCAGGCTAGAACCCGCTTTCCAGGCCGACCTCTCCTCCTTCTGCTCATTAAAAGCATCTTCTTCTTCTGACATCTGTGGCCGAGGTAATGCAACACTGCCGCACGTTCGAAGCACTGAAGATGCGTCGTATTGCACCGAAATTCGGTCGCCTGGCTAATGTACCGACCGTGGCCAGCGTCGAAGCTAGCTCACCATTCGACCTTTCATCAACGATACGGCAGATTGTACGGGAGGAACTGCTCCGCTGCCACGAAATCAGCCGTTTCGGTGGTTGACGACTCCCGAGGCAATGAGCCCGGACTACCGCCTATGTCGTGGCAACCATCCGTTAACGCAGCAGACGTGGACAATTACCAAGCCGTGCCACAGTCTGGGACCCGCAAGCCGACCTCGTTTCAACAGCGAGCAGCAGCGCCGCAACACTTCTCCGACGCCGCGGTGCACCCTACGTATGCAGCGACGAGGGTGTACAGAGACCACGATGATCGGGACGGATATCCAGTGCTTGCTGACCGAACCGAGGGGTTTCAGCAGCATCGCGCATTTCGGCCCCTCCTCGTGTGTGCTACAGCTGCGGTCTCCCAGGTCACATCTCCAGGTTTTGCGACCGTCGCCGACTATACCGAGAAGAAGCCCTCACAGCATCCTACCAGGCAAAATTATCGACACTTCACCCCGTCATGGCCAACACGTCCACCTGCCAGTCGTCGATTCCGCAAGGTAACTTCCGGAACCCGTCACAGCCTCTGACCGCAGCTTAACGCCTCCGCCTGCCCCCACGTGCTCCGCGATCTCCGTGGCCACGGCGTCGCCTTCCATCACCACATCCGGAAAACTAGGCAGTGCGGCGATGGGGGTAAGGTCGCCGGATACTGTGCGCTGCCAAACGATATACCTCCGACAGCCTTCATGCTGAAAAACAAAGTTCACGTGTGTGTGGATGGTGTGCCTACTATGGCTCTTGTGGTATTGGCCGCAACGATTTCGGTGATGAGCCTTAGTTTCAAAGCTTTAATAGGACAAAAAGTTGTGTTTCACTGGAACAATACATCGACGTTTTCTAGCGTAGTGGTGACACGTTGATGCCCGGTTGGTGTTTGCACTGCTGATGTGTGTTTGTGCGGAAAAATATTCAGTACTGAATTCGCCGTTATTCCTCGATCTACGCACGATATTAATTTTAGGCATAGATTTCTTGCGGGAATGTGGTGCAACTGTTGACTGTCGAAGTGGGGAGTTGTCGGTAACGACGAAGTATGACCGGACTCATGGAGAGCTCGCCACGCCGCCAAGAGAGTGCTTTTTGTGTAGCTGAGGATGTCGTCGTGCCCGCACAATGTACTGTCCGCGTCCGGTCATTTGCTCTGGTACCGCTCCTGCAAATTTGACGCCGCAACGGAACCCCTTCACTCAGCCTGTATAAAGAAGAATGTTTTGGTGCCGCATTGCATAGATCAGTAGTGAAGGACGTTCCGGCTTATGGACGATGAACTACACGGCCCAGCCCATACTTCTACCTTCTGGCATGAAGCTCGCGCTCTTCAAGGAAGAACCACCGACTTTCCTGGCTGTACTCGAAGCTGCTGCAGACGAGCCCCTCCATTCATGCCCTTCGGACTCGAAGCTACTTCAGATGGTGGACAAGTCACTCAGCACGAGCGAGCGCCACACGTACTGGATGTTTTTAACCAAGCACGCAGAAGTGTTCGACTTCTCGCAATACGGTAAGACGTCCCCAATTCCGATGTCTCGAGTCCGCCATCGTATAAATACAGGGTCAGCGCACCCTATACGACAGAAACCGTATCGCGTGGCACCCGATGAACGTAAGATAATTGGTGAGCAAGTTAAAGAAAGCTGCAGAAGGGAGTAATTCAGGAGTCCGCGAGCCCTTGGGCTGCACCGGTTATTTCTCCTCAAAAAGAAAGATGGCAGTTGGCGATTTTGTGTAGATTATCGGCGGCTGAACAGCATTACTAAGAAAGATGTCTACCCGCTTCCGCCGTATAGACGATGCGTTGGACTGTCTTCATTCGGCTTCCTACTTTTCTTCTTTCGACCTGAGATCCGGTTATTGGCAAATACCGATGCATACCGAAGAACAAGGAAAAAACAGCGTCGTGACACCCGAGCGGGACTTTTGAATTCAACGTTATGCCATTCGGTTGTGTAACGCCCCTGCCACCTTCGAACGCTTCATGGACACCATTCTGTGAGGTTTAAAATGGGAGATCTGCATGTGCTATCTCGACGATGTTATCATCTTTAGTCGTACCTTTGACGAGCACAACGCGCGTCTCGACACTGTCCTCGCTGCATAAGAAGGCCTGTCTTGTGCTTAACTCCAAAAGTGCCATTCGGTGAACGCCAAGCTTTGGTGTTGGGACATCTCGTGGATAAAGACGGCGTCAGGCCCGACCCTGCAAAAAACGGAGGCTGTTGAAGCATTTGAGCCACCTCAGTCTGTGAAAGAACTTCGCAGTTTCTTGGGGTTATGCTCCTAACTTCAGGCGATTCATTCTCTCGCTTTGCTGACGTCGCTTATCCCTTGACAGCCTCCTGCACAAGAACGCCCCATTCGAGTGGACGCCCGACTGTTCTGCTTCCTTTCGACAACTGAAGTTTCTGCTGACGTCGCAGCCGATACTCCGACACTTCAATCCCTCAGCGCCAACGGAGCTCCACACAGATGCGAGTGGTGTAGGTCTTGGTGCTGTTCTGTTCAGCGCTTAGACAACAAGGAACATGTCATCGCCTACGGCAAGTCGGTCTTTAAGCAACCCGAGCGTAACTACACGGTTACTGAACAGGAATGCCTCGCTGTTATTTTTGCTGTGCAGCGGTTTCGGTCGTACCTTTACGGGAGAGAGTTTACGATCATCACCGACCATCACTCTCTTTGCTGGCTCGTCAGTCTTCGTGATCCGTCGGGACGCCTTGCACGATGGGCCCTGCGATTGCAAGAGTACAGCTTCACTGTCTCTACAAGAGCGGGCGACGGCATGCTGATGCCGATTGCCTTTCCAGGATGCCTCTTCGTGCAACGGAATGTGACGCTGACAGTTTTTGACCATTTAATTGCAACCGTACATCGAGATTTCCCAGATGTCGCAACCTTCGCAAAGAACAGCGCGAAGATTCAAGTTTAGAGCCACTTTTTTTCTGCCGCTAAACAGTCAACAGCGTGCCATTTTTGTGTTCGAGATGGGTTGCTGTATAAGAAGACTTTCTCCGCGACAGGTGCACAGTTTCTTCTCGTGGTGCCAGAAGCCCTCCGCTCTTCTGTTTTTGCGCGTCGTGCACGATGACCCAACTTCAGGTCACCTAGGATGCACGCGAACACTCCAATCGTGCCAAAGAAAGATTTTACTGGCCTCAAATGCGCAAGACAACGGAGACATACGTAGCCAGCTGTGCCGAGTGCCAAAGTCACAAGAGACCTACTGCTGCCCCAGCCGGTTACCTAAAGCCCGTGGTGCCACCCAGATTCACCTTTTGAACAAGTAGGCATCGACCTGATAGGACCATTCCCACGTTCATCCAAGGCAACCGTTGGATCATACTATGCGCCGACTACCTGACTCGATTCTGCGAGACGGCGGCGCTACCCTCTGCAACTGCAAACGCAGTGTCACATTTTGTACTGCATTCTATAATACTTCGCCATGGCCCCCCTCGCGTGATCATTAGTGATCGTGGCCGTCAATTCACAGCTGATATTGTTGAAGAACTTCTACGTCTGTGTGCCTCAAACCTGCGACACTCAACGCCCTATGACCCTCAGACCAATGGCTTGACTGAGCGCACGAATAGAACTCTTGTGAAACATGATGTCCATGTACGTGAGCTCGGACCACAAGAACTGGGACGAAGTGCTGCCGTTCGTCACGTACGCATATAATACCGCGCAGCATGAGACCACTGGATACAGCCCGTTTTTCCTCCTTTACGCTCGTTCACCGAGGTACACTTGGAGACTATCTTTGCTTTCTGCAGTCACAACGACGCTTGTATCGCGGAAACCCTCTGCCGCGCGGAGGAGGCTCGGCGCCTCGCCGATTGCGTACTCTAGCTTCACAAGAGCACTATAAATCCCGGTATGATAGTCGACACCGTCAGGTCACCTACAATCCTGGTGACCTAGTGTGGTTATTGACTCCGGTGCGGAAACGTGGACTGAGTCAAAAACTCCTCGCTGACTATGTTGGACCGTTTGTTGTGACAGAGCGCCTTAGTGAGTTGAATTACAGGATTGCACGCCTAACTGCCAGTGGAAGACGGTCATCCAAGACCGAAGTCACGCATACAGCACGCCTGAAAGCCCTTTACTCAGCGACCCTCCAACTGAATTCTCGCCCGGAGGGCTTCGTCTGCAAGAGGAGCAATGTTAGTGGGTCTAATGTACAGCGAAGGAGCAGCAGCGACAACAACAACAGAGTAGAAAGAAAGAGAAGAACGACGTGCAGTACTGGCTGACACTCGCCGTCCAGTGCCTTACTGCCTTACGAATAAAGCTCTCTTACAAACCTCGTAACAATATTATGCTGCTATACTTACCGGAGCGACAATGCGGTAGGTGTAAATAACAAAATAAATTCCTGTACCAAGCTGAATTATTACAGTGGATATACCAAAGAACCAAAATAAAGAAAAGACAGAGGTACTCCCTCGCATTGTACATGCGAAAGTCGACTTACCAAGTTGGTGACCACGCTCGAATTAGTTTTCTAATCGGCAAGTTTGTAAATAATTTTAGGCTCTTCGCAATCGTAATTGTTACCTAGTCATACTGAAAATCTACCGCAGAATCGTACTTGTCGCTTATCCCGCGCCTGTGTGTGTACGACGAGTGTGTACGCTGCAGGAGTTTACAATCCGCTATATTTTGGGCCCGAAAACAATTCTTCCGACACCAATGTGAATATACTGATAACAATAGACATGCAATGCATACTTACATATTCTACGTATTTCAAGTGACCATTAATTTCAGATCCATCTGTATACTGGTATCTGTATCTAATGCACCTGTACCCAAGGTTCGCATATAATGTATAGATTCCGTTAGTGAGTCCTACTAGGTAAATACCAGCTGCTTGTTCCAGGAACTGTATTGCAACGAAGGACAGATTAGACAGAATTTCAAGAGAACAGTAACGTTCAAGTTTAGAAATTGTGGAACAGAAAATGTATTTGTAGGGAAGCTTTCAATAACAAAATTTAGGAAGTTATGCGTAATAGAAGTTAAGTTCAAAACACAAAGTTTTGCCCTGTAAAAAGTTGGGTTGGTTTAGAAGTAGGAAGGTGTGTTATTTGCATTAGAATACTACAGAAACATAATTATGGCGGCTGTGCGAAATATTACGAAAAATACAGGGACAAAAAGTGAAAAGGCACATTAAAGTTGGTATTCAAAATCACCCATAGAATAATATCAAACGGAATGAACAAGAAAGGGATAGCAAAAGGAAGAGCTGGGCTAGTTGGTTCGGCTTAACCCTTTACTGCCGGTTGTCGCGAATTCGCGACATACCGAAAGACGCCGACCAAGTAACACACAAAACGCGTTGCTGCCTTCAACGGCGGCTGTCACGTTTTTGCGGCGAACGTATCTTTCAGCACGAGACATCTAGCGCCATCGCATATAAGGTACTTGTAAGCTGCAAACCAGTGTTGTGTGTCAGTTGCGGCAGAGCGCGAAGAACGTGCAACAGCTCTCACTACTTCGTTGTATTCTGCCTGCGGGACGCAAGTTCCATCTCCTATAAGTTTTACAGCGAAAGCTGTTATGAGATCATTTCACCGGCCGTTTTTGGCGCCGTAGTTGTCCGCCGCCACCGCCGCCGCTGCCGCGCCGCCGCCGGTGTCCGTAACCAGTATCGCTCGAAATAAGAAAAAAAAACGAAATCAGAAAAAAACTCCAGGATGGAACGAGGTTCGAACCTGGGCCCTCTGCGTGGGAGCCAGTATTCAACCTCTGAGCCATGCCGGTGCTTGAAACTGCTTTGCAAAAAGGTCTATACAGGCTTCATGTCGGAAAGGAACCACAGCATATGCAATATAGCGTGGTAGAAGAGTAAAATAAGCACCAAGCGTCGCACAACGCGAATTCTGTAACCAGGCGTCACACAATGCGAATTGCGCAACGAGTAGGTTGTTGAATGCTTCCAACCCATTACAAAGGACTCTGCCATAATTCTCATCGTCATCAGCACAGCATCAACAAAGTGCGCATAATGCCTTACATGCGTATAGTAGGTACCAACGCTCTCCGTAGAATGACGAAAAATGGCACAGTGCCTGCTGCCCTACTTCTCAAAAATTACAATTATTTATAGCGTAGTGGTTCCTCACAAGTGCACTTGTATTGGTTGCCAAGGAAGCCCATAAGCGCATGATCCACTTCCTCGGGGTCTCAGTAAAATTACACTGATTTATAGCGTAGTGGGTTCCTCGCAAGTGCACTTGTATTGGTTGCCAAGGAAGCCCATAAGCGCATGATCCATTTCCTCGGGGTCTCAGTAAAGTTCTTCGCCCCCCCCCGTCTCTCTCCCACGTCAACGTATGTTATACAGCATGACGGGAGAGGGAAATAGTGACCGGGCGTCACCCAATGCCAATTACATAACTGGTGGCCGTTTAAAGATTCCAACCCATTACAAAGGGCTGAGCCATAATTCTTCATCGTCATCAGTCGTCGCGTCAACAAAGTGCACATGATGCCTTACTAACGTGTAGCTGGTGCCTCGCTTCTCCGCAGAATGACGAATAATGGCTTAGTAGGTGCTTCCCAACTTCACAAAAATTGTGATTTATGGCGTAGTGGGTACCTTTCTAGTGTACTTGTTTTGTAGCCCCAAGAGAGCTTAACGGGCTCTAGAAACGCTGCTCTTCCAGCTTTTGCTGTGACTGTGCTGCGGTTTCAGCGCAGGCCTGGCGTTTTTTTTTCGGTGTGCACGCATACAAAAAGTTGCATGCGACATGTCACGTTGTTCTGAAGTACGTTATTTCCACCACGATGCTCGCTTCTCTGGTATGTCGCGAATTCGCGACATCCGGCATTTGAATCAATCAGTGGTGACTGCCGGTATGACATGTTTATGATAAACTTCCACTCATTTTATGGGAAAAAAGGCTTCGTACGCGCTTGCCACCTGAAGATAAAAGTGACGACAGCTGTCTCAGTGACCGCGAAGACGACGATGTTGATCCCGATCCTCATGCACAAGCGCGAGTGTCTTCATCAAGCAGTGAGGATGAAGATGAAGATGTGGTAGACCAACCAAGCTTGTGCCGCTCTAGAACATGCAGTGTGGTGAAAAAAAAGACTGTCGAGGACAGTGGGAAATTCCACAATGGAAAACCGCTGTTGCTCAGTGTGACACTCTGCGATCTCCTACTGAATATTTCAAGAAGTTTTTTTATGACAGCTTCATGGATCACATCGTTCAGCAGAGCAATCTGTTTGTGACGCAGAAAAATCCAAACGAACGACTGGTTCAAGCTCGGGGCTAGCTTGATCTATTTTTCGGTGCCGTCACTATCATTCTGTCGACCACCAAGAAGTCGGCTATACTTGGCGGCGGAGTCTAGGGTCCACACGGTGGCCGACACGATATCACATGATTGGTAGGAGGCAATAAAGTCAGACTTGCATTTAGCAACAATGACGACGCCAAGTTACGTCACCCTGAACAGATCTGCTTCATTGATGCAGCGATGCCATACTTGCGTTGAATTGAACATATCGAGCTACTATTGACTTAAGTGCCGGTTGTCGCGAATTCGCGACATACCTAAAAGTTTGCATTAAAGTTGCATTTTGGATAATACAACTGTTGATTTAAGTTAAGGTTGCTATTTAAAGCTGAAAAATGAAAAACATTTTTTTCTTCGGCACTTTCATAATTCAGGCATTAAAGGGTAATTTCTTAACAGCCCAAAAGATGAAACACAAACAGGAAGACTTGACACCGCGAGCGCAACACAGCACTCGTGTTGTTAAGTCTTCTTCTTGGTCTTTCGTCTTTTGCGTTGTTCCGAAAAGAAAGGGCTGCAACAATAAATAGGGCAGAATCAAGATAAAGAACACAAAACACGGGAGTTATCAGTGGTTACTATCGCCTGGAAGCCATATAATGCAACACAATCATCATCCACATAACTCACTCGTGTTTTTAGATGCGAAGTGCCTCTTGCTCTGAGGTATGTAACGCGGCGTGCTCATCTGCACGCAGCGTTGCAGTCCGCACTCACACTACGCATGCTCGACTCTCCTCCTTCCCTCTCTCCAACAGCTGTGCGTTGCTCTCCACTTCTCTACCAGCACCTGCTTGCGCTTCTCCTGCGTTCTCGCTTCTGCTGTCACGGCGCATACGCAACTCTCCTCATCCAGTCTCCTCTCCTTCAAATGGCAGAGCGCTGCGCGCGTTCAGTCCAGCGCTTGCCTTGGTTGGCTCCCCTGAAATGCGAGCTCGACATGCCGAAATTCTCTCCTGTGCAGCGCCGTGATGAGGGCCACCGCGTGCGCGTCCCCTCCCCCTTTCTCTCCTCTCCTGCGCTGCCTCTCTCTCGCGCGCCTGTCGACGTTCCCCGCAGGCCTTGTGAGAAATAACGGCCAGGCTAGAGGGCAGACACGACGCGCGTAGTGTTCCTCTTCGCGTTCCATGACGCGAGGTCGGTAGCATGCCCAGCGAACGCCAACGGAACGCGATCGTGCAAGTGCTACGGCTTCGCATCGCCTCATGGTCCCCTTTGGCGGGAGATGGTGTAACTTTTTTTTTCGTTTTTGTTCTTTGAGAACAATAAACACAATCTGAGATTAGACAACGCAACTATGAATTTAATGAATACTCGCACATTGTATATTCCTGCTGCTGTGAATCTCGCGAGAACAAATGCATGTGTAAGTTAGCATACAGCGTGTTTTTTTCTAAAGTTCCCGTCGGAATTAGTGTCAAGCACGGTAAAACGGTGCTTCCTGTATTTATGTGTCAGCAATACTGAGTCAATAAAAAATATTTACGAAATGTTGTTACCGATAATCACTTATTTCATCCATGATTGTGATTTTCGCATAGGCCATATTTAGACCTAGAGATTTTCGATGGTGATATAGGTTATTTATTGGAGCAAGAGTTTTGTGCGGCTAAAGAGTGCCATGACTGAGGATTTGATGTTAGCACTGACAAATCCTATAGAATAATAATGTGCAATATGGCGGAAAAATTGGATGAAAGCAATTCCTATGCGGAAATTTAACAGGTGTAGAGCTTGACGTTATTGCAGTGACATTCGAAATCACATATGAGTGCTGAACATATGGCAATGTTATCATTATGCTAAAATAAGGAAATACCACGAATCCTTCATGAACTCCCTCGATCCCGAGGACCAGAAGGCAGCTGCTTTCTTTTATTTCAAATACTGCAGCAGCAATCTCTCTCGATTGGGTGTGCTGCAGACTGCCTTGGAAACTAACATGAGTAGTATGTGCATGTTTTAAAAATGCCATCTCTCGTTCAGAAAAAAAGCGATTATCTACCAGAGAACATGGAATGCTTCCGTGCAATATGTTGCCATAATGAAAACGTAGAATGTTTTTTTATATAAGCCTTTCAATCGGTACATTGCAGCGTGTCAAGAATGGTACGTGGCTCGTTAAAACTACATGGCTGGGCGATCATCACGGGATAAAAAGGCGCGTGTATATGTTGTGTGTGCATAAAATTATCATGCGATAGTTCGACAACTGTACGACATGGTTTTCAAGCAGATGGGCAAATACCAAACAATTATGAAAGCCTAATTAGGCGTAGGTGATCATTTACTTCTACATCCCATAACGGCAGCCAGTAGCTTCTCAGCTTTTTCCACAGAAATGTTTCAAGTCACTGGGATGAACACCTATAGAGCAGTCGTTCGCTCCTGCTTGCCTCCTGGTAGTTTCATCAACAGAAAAGTTACCATAAATTGCTGAGTGCCCTGGCAACCAGCATAATGTTCTATGCTGGTTTGACGCGAGCGCTATTTACTGGATTTAATGTAGGTGATTGTACCCTCTTTTCAGAAGTGCACGAAAACTTCAAAGCTTTTACAAAAAAACATGGTTGATCCCTCCGTCATACGAATTGGAATAGCACGAAAGTAGAGCGGGCCCTTACGGAAGTAATATTTTACTGTACAATAATATAAGAGAGTTTGCACAATGTATATGATGTCTGGCAGCTATAGCACCGTTTAGCGTGGATGTGCCCACTTTGATGATTGGTGGTACATCTCCATCCCGACGACTAACGTCCCTGCTAAATGATTTAACAAACCCTTGTGGTAGCTGTAGTAGTTAATGGCGAAAGCGTAATCAGAGAACTAGGTGTGATAGCCAGAAGATCGTCGCATATTGACGCAGAAGTTGACCGCCATCCCGCAATCTGATTGACCACCACGGCCAGACTAGAGGAAAACGCAAAGCGCGTCGTGCCTTTCTGGTAGCCAGGCCTCGATTTTTCTAGGGGAGAGCGCGGAAGCAGGGAACGCGGTGTTCCAGCCAGGTCAGGCAGGGGCGCATCGCAGAGCTATGAGCGAGGCCGACGCTTTTACGACACTTAAAGCGACGCTTGGCTAAGGTCGCCACCTCACGATGTGTTAAGGCATTGACAAAATTGAACTTCTATTGAAAACGCTCCGAGTGGGAGAGACGTGTAACGCGTTGCAAATGCTAATCGTGGACGCCACAGTAATGACGAATTACTTTACTTTACTCCCAGAGGGCAACACCACCCGCCGACCGAGAGAGTGGTAGATATAAAAGGCGCGTTTGTAAAGCCTCTAGAGTCTGTTATAATGGCGCAGTGGATAGCGTGCCCGACATCTGTTGTTGCCGACCGAGCGGTCGTGGGTTCGATGACCAATGAGGGAAGTTTTTTCTTTGCCATCTGATAGCGTATATTTTTTCGACGTCATTTCCGTGACGGAAATGCGTCACTGAAGTCTTGGTCGACCCCGGCATAAAACACTTTCGCGTTAAAATTTAGAAATCAGTATACAGAGGACATTTACTACTCTTTTTGTGTGTTTTACTGCTCTTATTTGTGAGGACTGGCTGTCAGGGCAGTTGTCGGGATGCATGGTGTTGGAATCGGCAAACTTAGGACCAAGTGCTGTATAAGATACGTCGGCTTCCGTCATTAATACATTGATGTTAACACTGTGATAGTTAGGCTTAGACTGGCACTCAAGGAAATACATCCGTGTATCTGCATCTGACCCCTGTTTCTTGAACTCCATAAAAGATACTTCGCCTTCCATAGCCATACGGAATGACTTCGCTGGAGCCATTAAACAGTGTTCTCGAATTTGAATATTCATTCATTGCAGAGCCTCCACACAAGAAGTCCGACGACCTCTCTACCCGCAGGATGCATCTGATATAATTTTCTATATGTGGTATCGTTGATGTGTGTTTAAGAGGAATGTTTAGTCTGCAGTTGCTCTGAGGAAGTACGTATGGCTGGAGCATTCTTCTAAAGATGCACGAACCATTCATTTGCTCTCACATAGAAGCTTTTTTTCGACTTGACCCTAAAATAACCAGTCGCGAGGTTGATCCGTGTGTTTTAGTCATTTTGCTTTAAAATGGTCGAAATCAGGGATAAATTGTATTTGCGAATCGTGCATGACGTGTGAAAGGTTATGCTCTGAGCTCACCAACACTTGAGGCGTTTTTTTTCGAAATGGGTCAAATCCATCCAAAGAGAACTTGAGAAAACGGCAAAAATTTGCTATGCAAACTAAATACAACGCTGTCAAAGCTATTCTATGATATGTTTTACATGTCGGCTAGGGGAAGTTTCTGGCCACAATCAATTAAAAATATGCAGCGGATTTCACCATTATTAGCATGATAACTTTGGATTTGGCTCATTTCGAATTGAGACATGGAATTCAATGCGGTATTCTTGAAAAAACTTTATTGAAATTCGGGCAGTGGCACATTCTTGCTTCGTCGGCGTCGACATTGCTTCTGTTCACGATGTCGTCGACGTCTCGGGACCGATCTCTCGCCGATCTCTTCACTTCCACCAGAATCCTTGATAATCCAGCTCCGAAAGGGCAAAGAAAAAAAAAACTTGCACGAACACCCAGAAAACAGGCAGAGTAGTCAGGCTAGGCGGGAAATCACACGGAGGCTTCCACGTTCGCCGAATCACGTGATCGCCGAAGCGCTCTACTATCGGCATACTGGATTTGACTCATTCGATCCATACAGCGCATGGATCTGGCTCAATTTCGTTTTGAAACGGGATCTGTGAGCACATAGTGTTGGTATTTGACTCATTTCGTTCCGATCTCTCTTTTAGAGGAAAGTTGAGAGAATGTACTTGCCAATGGAGCAATATTTGAGCTAGTTTCGGTTTCTGGATTTAGCCCATTTCGAAAAAAAACGCCACACTTGTTCACCATTCATATTTGTGCTGTCCTACCGTGCCTTTCTCAAAAAAGAAGGGAATATAGGTAGTCTTTTTCCTGTGGTTGACCATTAAACTGGTCGTCTTTGACCGCCTATACATTTTAGAGCAATGTACGCATAGCGCGCAAGTGGGAAGGCTTCATGACTTCGAATAAATTGCGCATCGTTTGCTCATACGCGACAAAAGACTGAGCGTGATATCATAGTATACAAAGAGTTAGTGCTTCGTCTTAAATAGGCTGCAGCTAAGGACACCAACCAGCGGTGCACCTGCCTTTCCGGGCATGGTCCAGACGGAATGTCACCTATTACACACTAAATGTCCTGTCAGGCAGAAAGTTCGTGGCACGACCTATAGAGCTTCCTCATGACGAAGAAATCATGTATAGTACCATAATGCCGCCTAGTATAGCATGGCTTTACAATATCCAGAAGTGCCGAAAAATACTATTACTTTAAAACCCATCGCCAATATTTCCCTGAATGCGCGAACGAATTTATCTCGGGTGAATCTACCTCAATAAATCCACACTACTGGGAGTCCAGTATAGTATTGTTCTCAAGAAAGTGCAGCAGGGGCCAGTTTACTGTTTTTCTCGAAGAGTTTGAAAAAACAGCTTCTCATGCCATTGGCGAGAAACTGCTTACACAGAGTGACCCCAACCCTGTTTCATGCCCTCCGCAATAAGAATTGCGGAGCGCATCTGACCGGAAGACCATATGTCGTAGCGGATAGAGGGACGCGTTTTGTTGGGATAAGGTAAACTTAACCTATATTATAACGATGGAGTGCATTTAATTGAGAGGTGAGAGAGAGATGTAGCGCTACCCAACGAACAGACCGGCCAGCCTTACGATGATTGGTCCGGGCATATTTTATCTGCTCCTCTTCTGGTCTCCACCGTTCAGCGTGACACATTCCTGGGTACACATGGAGCTCCCCAAGCAACTTACGCAGCCCGATGGCGGTAATGCTTCTGCGGGGCAAGATGCATTGATGGTTATACCTGAGCGCCGTTATGAGAGGTCACTTCGGCGATGTGATGAACGTGACGTCTGTACGGTCCGGTACATT